>NW_027250361.1:0-24909 GCF_030848795.1 Temnothorax nylanderi | reverse complement strand
GGGAAACCTAACCTGAAATCGCCGTGAGCTGAAGTCGTGCGTCCGGCGCGCCACAGTGACGAGATTAGCCCGATTAGCCCCGGGTGCTTGTAGACTGATTAGCCCCAAACACAAGTTTCAGGTTTGATTGCCCATGAAATATTAGACATCAACGATAATTAAAAACTACACTGGATTCGTGTTCAGCATGCATTACTCTTTATAATCACGTATCTCGAGATTTGGAGAGCAAATATTATTGCAGATATTACAAAATTTCCACGCGCAGAAAATTTCACTTTCACCTTCCGAAAACACGTTTGCCCTCGTAAAAATCATAACACGGCAGGTAACCTGCCGAAACTCCGTTGGTCACATGGGTACCATAAGCAGCGTTTACAATGTTAATAGCGAGTTCGCACAATATACAGGTTCCGAGATATTTGATTAGACGTATTTACCCCGTAGACTTTTTAGCTCCGGTCTCCCCTATATGTAATAAAATTTCTCTTCATTTATGAAATGCGATCCACTTGATGCTACAAATGCTTCGAAGCATTTGATTGACCAATCAGAATAAAGAACTTTACAAATTGGCCAATCAAAGAATGCTTTGAAGCATTTGTAGTGTCAAGTGAATTGCATCCATAATCAACGACAAGCGTAGAGAAATTTAATTGAAATATAATGCTCAGAGAAATTTATTTTATATTTATTATGAGTAGGAGAGACCGGGGCAAACTCGACACCGGGGCAAACTTGACACTAGGCTTTTTGCCAATTTAAATCTATCGTAGAAACTTGCCTTTCCTACTGTAAATGCGTCTTTATGTGCCAGTATTATCAACGGAATTTGGTAACATTCTGAGTTATAGTGTAATTTTTAACGCGACATAAGCGTTTTTGATAGTGAAAAGTAATTTTTCTGATCTCTCGAAAATGTCTACTCTTTCATCGAGCTTTATCTACCTCTTGCGAATCTACCGGTAAATGATTTTGATGGGAAATTCGATGCTTTATACGAATCCGATAATAGTTTTTGCATATTTTCAAAATTTTTATATTTTTGGAGTAACAAAAGTGAAAAACGACGTTCGGGGCAAAGTCGACACCACGCCGTTTTATCGGCTCCCAATAACAAACGATGCTTGTCATGCAGCTATATGGCCCATGATAAATGTGTGCGCACGTCTAATCGCGAATTTACTTGCATAAATTGTTTTTCAGACATGAGTTTAGTTGAAAATAATTGAATATTCAACAATTTTTGTTCTCATTATTTCCAATGATTGTTTTACTTAATTCCAAATTTTTGTACTTTCTAAATACACGATAAACAAATGTATATTTAGTTTCAGACAATAAAAAATAAGTTCCAGATCAAATTGTGTCGATCAGGCAAAGTGTCGAGTTTACCCCGGCATTTTTCAATTTGAAAATTTGTCTTCGCGTCACTTTTCCTTTCCTGGGGGCAAAACTAAGCGACGTACAGCAAAATTTCCTTAAGCAATTTTGTACCTAAAGGAACACTCTTTAAATGTATACCATTAAATTTGCTTGAAAATTTTAATTAATTGTTGAAAATTGCCTTTGAAAAAATTGTGTCGAGTTTGCCCCGGTCTCCCCTAATGCAAGTATACTTACTACAGGATAAAAATTATCATCAGACATCAAGAATGTTTGAATTTCTAAAAATGAGTCTTCATTATTTAAGGGCAGCGTAGGAAGATGTTTTGGCTTAATGACTTTTTCCTCTTCTGGAGCTAATTTACGATATATTCTGTTAAGCATCAAAATAACGTTGTCTATTTTGCCATTTAGTTCTTCTTGCCTGTCCGCTAAAGTTCTAAGGGACAGCAGCAACATGGTGATCTAAAAGTAAATTATAACAATAATAATTATGTCAAAGTCAAGCAAAAACCAAGAAGATGAAAAGAAATATAAGTAAGATACATTTAAATATGTTAAATTATTCATCAATGGAAGGAAATACAATTTATTTCATAAATATAAAAAGCAATATAAATTACCTGAGTGCACACCAACATTTTTCATTAAAGATGACAATGCTGAAATATAAATCAGCAACAAAATGTCAATATAGATAGACATACGATAATGAAATTAATAGAAAATTAATAGAAAACCTTATAGTTCAAAAATAAAAATAAAATAACCTTACATTTATGATGTGACTGATCAAGTGTCACAATCTTAGGAGATAAAGCAATATAAGAAAATATTAAATATTTCATTAGTTTTGTAATATATACATATATACATGTTTATTGGAAGATGAATGCAAATTGTATAATAAATAGAACTTGTCTAACTCTGTGTGTGTGTGTGTGTGTGTGTGTGTGTGTGTGTGTGTGTGTGTGTGTGTGTGTGTGTGTGTGTGTGTGTGTGTGTGTGTTGTGTGTGTGTGTGTGTGTGTGTGTGTGTGTGTGTGTGTGTGTGTGTGTGTGTGTGTGTGTGTGTGTGTGTGTGTGTGTGTGTGTGTGTGTGTGTGTGTGTGTGTGTGTGTGTGTGTGTGTGTGTGTGTGTGTGTGTGTGTGTGTGGTGTGTGTGTGTGTGTGTGTGTGTGTGTGTGTGTGTGTGTGTGTGTGTGTGTGTGTGTGTGTGTGTGTGTGTGTGTGTGTGTGTGTGTGTGTGGTGTGTGTGTGTGTGTGTGTGTGTGTGTGTGTGTGTGTGTGTGTGTGTGTGTGTGTGTGTGTGTGTGTGTGGTGTGTGTGTGTGTGTGTGTGTGTGTGTGTGTGTGTGTGTGTGTGTGTGTGTGTGTGTGTGTGTGTGTGTGTGGTGTGTGTGTGTGTGTGTGTGTGTGTGTGTGTGTGTGTGTGTGTGTGTGTGTGTGTGTGTGTGTGTGTGTGTGTGTGTGTGTGTGTGTGTGTGTGTGTGTGTGTGGTGTGTGTGTGTGTGTGTGTGTGTGTGTGTGTGTGTGTGTGTGTGTGTGTGTGTGTGTGTGTGTGTGTGTGTGTGTGTGTGTGTGTGTGTGTGTGTGTGTGTGTGTGTGTGTGTGTGTGTGTGTGTGTGTGTGTGTGTGTGTGTGTGTGTGTGTGTGTGTGTGTGTGTGTGTGTGTGTGTGTGTGTGTGTGTGTGTGTGTGTGTGTGTGTGTGTGTGTGTGTGTGTGTGTGTGTGTGTGTGTGTGTGTGTGTGTGTGTGTGTGTGTGTGTGTGTGTGTGTGTGTGTGTGTGTGTGTGTGTGTGTGTGTGTGTGTGTGTGTGTGTGTGTGTGTGTGTGTGTGTGTGTGTGTGTGTGTGTGTGGTGTGTGTGTGTGTGTGTGTGTGTGTGTGTGTGTGTGTGTGTGTGTGTGTGTGTGTGTGTGTGTGTGTGTGTGTGTGTGTGTGTGTGTGTGTGTGTGTGTGTGTGTGTGTGTGTGTGTGTGTGTGTGTGTGTGTGTGTGTGTGTGTGTGTGTGTGTGTGTGTGTGTGTGTGTGTGTGTGTGTGTGTGTGTGTGTGTGTGTGTGTGTGTGTGTGTGTGTGTGTGTGTGTGTGTGTGTGTGTGTGTGTGTGTGTGTGTGTGTGTGTGTGTGGAAAAATAATAAAACAAGTTTTAAAGCTTACCTTCTTATTGTTATTGCCTGGCATGACATATTTTCATGTAATCTGATGGAAATTTAATAAAAGTGAATTTCACGATCACGAAAATCTGTACAGCTCTCTATAGCTACAATCTCAGTGTGTTTTCTCACGACCATTCACAATATAACTCTTATAGCTCCCTGCACACAATGGAGAAACAAGGATAAATGTAACTCCGTAAACTATTATTTTATTGCGTATCCCCGTAGGGTTTGCAATCTAGTATCCTTGTGGCGTTTTTGCAGGGACGTACCCAACCCTATCCAACTACCATTACCTTCTCTTTTTCTTAACCCTTTTGGACCAACGGCTTAACGTCTCTTCCGAAAGGACGGAGCCCAGTTTACCATCTAGGGATACTGTATCCATTTGGATCTATCCGCCAGATGGGGGGGGGGGCAGCGTTTTGCTGAGAAAAATTCTCATCGGCCTAGCGGGATTCGAACCCGGTTCTCCGGATTACGAATCTGGCGCTCTACCCACTAGACCAGCCGTCTCCCCAACAAGGATAAATGTTAAATATTAAAAATAAAAATTAGGAATAGAGAGACAAACGTAACGCACAATGGATACAAATAAGATATCATACAGATACAACATAACCTGTTATTTATCTGTAGTGCTTATTGAGAAGACTGATTCTAAAACTCTAATTCCTTTATATTCATTTAATATTTATTCTTATTTCTTCATTGTGCGCAGATCTTACCTTGTAAACACTATAGCCTCTCATCGAGAATCTGATAAACGCACTTGGAAAATCCACCGATCCACGCGGAATTAATTGCGAAAATAGCGGGAACGCGGGAAGTCTTCTTCTTCTTCTCCTTCTTTTGTCTAATAGCGCTATAGGTTAAAAACCTATGTGGCTAGTTCTCAAGAATCGGTCATAACAAAGTCACATATATTAATTACCATTTATCAATTGTATTTTCTACTGTCTACATTATTTCAACGATATATTAAAGCAACAGAAATATTTTGGGAACCAAAGGACGCTTTTATCTATAATATAGCGTATGATTTCTTTTTTCATTTTTATATCATTTTTGCGTCATTTTTTATCAGTGACTTTTAAGAAACTTTTAAGTGACAAATAAAGTCATGATAATATCCTACCCACTCGGCATGTAATATTTCAGAAACATTTCTGCAAAATTTCATTTGAAATATTACACCTTTCATTAATATTTCAGAAATATTTCACGACCGTTTCTACATGATTTCGGCAATGTTTCAATGTCCGCAATTATTTTAAATGCGACCATGCTGAAAGATTTCGGAAATATTTTGGTAATATTATGAAATATTTCTGAAATATATCTACGAAATATTGCAGAAACACTTCAGAGATATTTCAAATACATTTTACACTGAGAAAAATGTTTTGTATTAGCAAACAAAATTTTGACGCAAAAACTATTTGTTGATATGTGAAAAATGAAATATTTTGTTACCGGAACAAAAAAATATATATTAAGCCATGTGCGTATAGCCGCCGTGCGTTTGTCCGAAGTCCGCTCTCTCAGCTGGTCACCTATCCAAGTAGTATACCGGCACCTTGTTGCTTGACATCGATGATTGAACAGGATAGTGGTGATCCTCTGACTCTGACGCTTCTTTCGTTCTTATACTTGTTTATTTTGATGAGCATAAAGCTATCGCATAACAATATTAACAATACAGATATACGAATAAATCTTTTTTGCCAGTTAACGTCGAATATTATTTTATATTAAATATTATTAAATATTTTATATTTTATATTTAAAATGCCATATGACAAAATTTGGAATATCAGAAAATTCTTAATAAAAGAGAAAAAATGCAATAAAATGCAATAATTATATAATAATAAATTTAATTTTTTATAAGTTCTAAAGTCTGTCAGCAACTTTTCGGAAATATTACAAATGCAATGTTGTATGTGAAACATTCAAAAATATAACGCGTGCAATGTAAATGTAAATAATAGTTTTATCATGTATCAGAAATGTTTCTAAACCATTACATCTGCAATATTTCTTCTGCAATATTGTAGAAATTCACTGCCTGCAATTCAATTTTTCATTACCTACGCAATCTTTCAGAAATTTTTCAGAAATATTTTAAATGCAATGTTGCGTTTGATATGTTATAGAAATATTATTCGTGCAATGCAAACGTAATATTACTTTTATAATGTTTCAGAAATATTTCTGAAATATTGCATCTGCTACATTTTTTTGCAATATTACAGAAACTGACAAATATTGTAAACAAGTTTCTGAAAGATTTCAGAAATATTGTTAATGCAATCCTTTCTAAAAAAAAAGGCATGTTAAGTCGATAGTCGAATTTATTGTTGCCGCTTTTCCGCGATGCTGATTGGTTTTCTCGCTGCGCTTACTTCATTTGCAGCTGTCATCGTATGTTTTGACAGTTGTGTGTATCAAGAAATTAATAGTGTAATAGTAATAGCATAATGTTAAAGCTAAATAGCGCGCGTGAAGCGCGCGTCTGTGGTGCTAGTGTTATAAAAAACATGATGCAGGTACATTTCTGAAATATTTCCGATGCATAGTTACAAATAAAATGTTAACGAAATATTTCTGCACCATTTCCGAATATTTCAATATTTCAGCAACATAACATGTCGAGTGGGTAATGATATCATTATGACTTCTATGTTCTACCCCTACACTTAAATTTAAGTGTTAACACTTAACTTTGATGACAAACACTAAACTTACGCCCAAATTTGAATGTTAACTCTCAAATTTGGGCGTAAGTTTAGTGTTAACACTCAAATTTGGGTGTTAACCATCAAAGTTGAGTGTACTTTTTCATAAGGGTACGTACACACATAAAGTAAAATATAAAGATTAAATTTGTATTTTTATTTTTTAATAAGTAATTTAATAATTATTGTATTTATTTGGTGAAGTAATAATTACATTGAATATTCTCGATATTTATACTTCAATAAAATCCCAAAACGTAAAGTAGAACGTTCAAAAGAAGAAGAAGAGGAATTTCAACGACAACGTCGTGAGAGAAAAGCGCAAAATCAATACAATCGCCGACAGATTGCAAAAGCAGCAATTAATAAAAACAATATAGTAGTTAATGAAATATCTGATACTAACTCTATTGCCAATACATCATTTGTTAGTCATGTAATACAAGATGTTACGTATACAGAATATCAATCTGATACTAAGGCCGCGGTCCATTTGACGCTACAAATGCTTCGAAGCGTTCTTCTTCTCCTTCTGCCTTCATTGAAAGAAAGGAGAAAAGGAATGCTTCGAAGCATTTGTAGCGTCAAGTGGACCGCAGCCTAATTGTATTGCCGGTACATCGTCTGTTGATCAAGTAATACAACGCATTACACATCCAGAACATCAATCTCGTTATCGATTACGTAAGAAAGGACAATCTCATCTAAATATTAATAATATGATATCAGTTGATAATTTAGTTGAACATTATATTGGCCCTATGGATGTGTCGTGTATTCACTGCAACGCTAAGCATTTTGTAGCTGAAAAAATTATTAATAGAGGAAACTCGTTTCATGATTGTTGTAATCATGGGGCAGTATGTCTTGAATCATTACCCATATTTCCTCATTTTTTACGTACTTTATTTGAAGGAAATCATGCAAAATCTAATCATTTTTTTTTAATATTCGTAGTTATAATAGTTCATTCTCATTTGCATCATTTAACGCTAATTTGATTAATTTTCAAAATAGACGACCTGGTCCTTATTGCTTCAAAATACAGGGTCAAATATATTATCAATTTAATACAGCATTGCATGCTGCGCCAAATGAAAATCCAACTTATGGTCAACTTTTATTGTAGATTCAAATGAATCTATAGATTATCGTTGTTGATTGATGTGCTGATTATCCCGAGAGGGATGCGGAGTGCAGGGATCGGACGTGTATTAACTCGACACAGGTATCGCCGTCACAAGAACTCGTCTTTATTTCTTTTCACAATCGCTGAGAACGTATCGCTGTTCGTACGCGAAGCTTGCGTGGGAGACGCTCGAACGCGACGACCGTGCTTTCGCGGTCGGACGATAGTGACTCCGGTTTGGCAACGCGGAGTAATAGTCGACCGGCTCGAGTCACTGTCAGAATCGTTCTGTCGTTTCGGAGCACAGCAATGACGACTACTGGAGCGGCCCGCGATTCCCCGATACGGGCGCTCCTTCCGGATCGCCGCCGAATTCCCCGAGAGTCATCTGTTCGACGCGTGATCAGCTCCGCTTTCCCTCGGAAATACGCGGCGCGGTGTTGATGATGAATGGTTCGCGCAGTATCGCTCGGATGGCGCCGTCGATCCCTTTTGTGGATCTTCGGGACACGCAAAATAACGGCACATACCGCCCGCCTCGGATTTACTATCCGATAAAGTTATGCTTGCCGCCCGCCATAAGGGGCACGGTTTTGAAGGATGCGAGTAAAGTGACATGACGCGATTTCACAATTATATGCAACTTATTGTCTAACGCAGGAACTTATAATCTAACATAATTTGTAAACGCAATTTATACACTATATACAAGCTTGATAAGGACTTTCAAATGTCATCCAGCTGATGTAGGGGGATCGTCATTGTCAGTGGTTAGATCCACCGGCAAAAAGCATATTTTGGCGAGGACACGCTTGTATGTAGAGCGTGCAGTTTTAACTGTGACCACCCGCGTTAACCCATCGTCACCAGGATGACATTCAATGATGCGTCCTAACTCCCAATTGCACGGAGGTGCCATGGGATTTCGCAAAAGTACCAGGCGTCCCACCCGCGCCAAATCCTGAATGTCGCGCCATTTCGGACGTTGTTGCAACGTATGCAGATAATCGTGTGACCACGTTTTCCAAAAGCTGTCACGCATTTGACTCAGGAGTTGCCATCGGGTGAGACGCGTTTCCTTTTCATTGAGCAATGAAGGCTCCGGAAAACTAGTGAGCGTGGACCCGATCAACCAATGCCCGGGAGTCAATGCGGAACAGTCGTCGTAGTTGTCGGACATCGGCGCTATTGGGCGGGAATTTAGACAAGCTTCGACTTTGCACAATAATGTACTCATCTCTTCAAACGTGAGAGTATGAGCACCGATTACTCGTTTCAGGTGGTATTTTACCCTTCGCACGCTAGCTTCCCAGAGCCCTCCAAAATGAGGAGCTGACGGAGGAATGAAATGCCATTTGACTCCCTGAGCGGCTAGTTTGTTGATTACGTTAGGATCGCTCGTGGCAGCGCGCCACGCTACAGCTAATTCGCGTTGTGCGCCCTGAAAGTTTGTCGCGTTGTCGGAGTACATATCGCTAGGGATTCCGCGGCGAGCACAAAAGCGATCGAATGCGGAGACAAAGGCTGGAGTCGAACAATCGCTCACCAACTCGAGGTGTATAGCTTTGACTGTCATGCATACGAAGACCGCTATATACGCCTTCCGAGACTTGTGCCCTCGACCAGGGTTAGTCCGTATTTGAATCGGTCCCGCGTAATCGATGCCGCAATGCAAGAATGCTCGAGTGACTCGAGTGACAAAAATCGCGCGCGGAATTAATTTCTTCCGGAAGAAGAAAGGAGCTCGTGACTTCGCGCTTTCGTGTTTGTTGAACGAACCGGAGTACGTACGCGGTCACCCGGAGCAACTTTGTCCACGAGGAGAAACGAGTGCTCAGCTCCCACTCGTCTAGAGACGGAAGGAGGTGGCTCACCACACTGGTTCGCTCTTCTAGAGGTGAGACGGAAGGATGGAGGAATTGTGGCTGTGGCCATTGATCTTGAGCCATTTGAAGCCAGACTGGACCATTCCACCAGAGAGGCAAGTCCAACATTTTGGAGGGAGGAGTGCCTCTTGACGCGAGATCCGCGGGATTTTGTTCTGAGGGAACGTGACGCCATATCGCATCCGGGACGAGTTGTTGCACTTCGTGCACTCGATTGGCCACGAAGACCTTCCATCGCGATGGAGATTGCGTAATCCAGGCTAACACGACTTTAGCATCTATCCAACCGTAGCACGCGATTTTTGGTAATTCGAGAGCTGATCGCACGAAAGCGATCAATCGCGCCAGCAATAATGCTGCTAACAGTTCTAATCGCGGGACAGTCATTGGCTTGAGCGGTGCCACCTTTGATTTAGCAGTTAGTAGCGTGACTTGAATAGATCCGTCAATTTTTATAATTCTCAAATACACGACCGCGCCGTAGGCGGAGGTCGACGCGTCCGCGAATCCATGAATCTCGGCGGTGAACGTGTCCGAACCGTATTCGGTCCACCTTGGAATCGAGATCTCCCGCACTAACTTTAATTGCGAATGATACGTCCGCCATCTTATTAGAAAGTCGTCAGGAACGACGTCATCCCAATTACATTTTATCAACCATAGTTGTTGCATCAGGATTTTGGCGGTTATGACCATCGGAGTTAGCCATCCCAAGGGGTCAAAGATTTTGGCAATGGTTGAAAAAATCGCGCGTTTTGTCTCCGGAACGGAAGAAATCGTGACTTCAAACTGAAATGCATCCGCGCTGGGATTCCATTTAATCCCCAGAACTTTGACATGATCGTCCGCGCAAAGAGGTTTTGACTGTGCGAGCCCGTGATCCGTCGGGTCTATGCCGGCCAGGAGTGAGACGCGGTTGCTTGCCCATTTCCGAAGTTTAAATCCCGCGTTACCCAACAAGCCGATTAGTTGTTCTCTTGTTTGTCGCGCGAGAGGTTCATCATCGGCACCAAAGACACAATCGTCTACGTAGGTGCGTCGAAGAATGACCGAGACGGCCAATGGAAATTTCGCGACTTCGTCCTTCGCGGCTTGTTTTAAGGAGCAAAGGGCCAAAAACGGGGCGCATGCTGTCCCATACGTTACGGTGAGCATTATATATGCTTCAATCGGGGCGGCGGGATGCGGACGCCACAAAATTCTTTGATAATTGACATCGCGTGAATCTACTAGAATTTGTCTATACATTTTTGCGATGTCGGCCGTAAATACGAACCGGAATTGTCGCCATTGCAAAATTACTGCTGCCAAGTCCGTCTGCAATTTCGGGCCGACCAGGAGATGGTCGTTCAAGGATACACCGTTTGACGTCGGTTGGGAAGCGTTAAAGACGACTCGTAAGTGCGATGTAGCACTGTGTTCGCGCATGACCGCATGATGCGGTATGTAGACTGTCTGCGGATTGGAACTTTCGGATGGGGGAGCTTTGACCATGTGGCCCAATCGTTCGTATTCTCGCAGGAACTCGTTGTACTCTTTCGCGATCTCCGGTTGTGATTTTAAGCGAGATTCGAGACGCAAATACAGGGAACGAGCTATTGATTTTGATTCACCTATATCGATGGGTGGATCTGTTTTAAATGGAAGTCGGACTATGTACTGCCCATTCGGAGCTCGAGTGTGCGTGGATATGAAGTGTTCTTCACACCGGTGTTCTTCCGGGGAGAGGAATGTTTGTCGCGGAAGCTCCTCTATTTCCCAGAAACGTTTCAACTGATTATTGAGTTCCGTGAGCACTGTACAGTGGTGAATCCGTATCGACGCGCTGTCCGACCGTGATCGCGACGGCATGGGACCCGAGAGAACCCACCCGAAGATGGAGTTCTGAGCGACGGGCTCATTGGGACCGCGAGCGCACACGCCCGGCAACAAGATCGCGCCGTACAAATCCGCGCCTATAATGACATCAATTTGATCCGAGCTGGTCGGATCTCCGTCGGCTAGTTCAAGCTGACGGATATACGACAAGTGAGTCACTGTTTCCGCTCGTTGTGGTATGTAATTGGTGAGCGATTTTAAGACCAGTGCCGTAACGGGCAATGACGGTTCCGCCCCGTCGCGAGGAGATACTTCGATTTGAGCAGCATATTTTGCCGTGGCGGCGGTGTTCCCGATTCCCGTTATTGAAACGGATACGCGCTCGCGCGACAATCGCAACCGCTGCGCTAATCTCTCGGTTATGAGAGTTGTTACCGACCCTTGGTCCAACAACGCGCGAACGACATCGGTTCGACCGTTCGAGCCATTCACCCGGATCCACGCAGTAGCTAACAATATGCTCGTTTTCGAAAAACTTGTTTTGGAGAGCAAGTGAGAGTTGATTGTTGTGGATTCGTCAACCTTCGACTCGTTAGACTCAGGTGAATCCTCGACGGTCGTGTCTTTATTCGAACTATCGTGAAGCAGCGTATGATGCTTCTGTTAACACTGTCGACAGGTATGTTTACTTGGGCACGCATTCCGAGCGTGTTTGGTACTCAGACAGTTGAAGCAGCAATTGAATTTCTTAACTAGCTCTCGCCGCTGAGAGCAGGCCTTTTGCCGAGAGTCCGGACAAAAAGTGCGTCTTTTGACACAGGGGACACTTAGCTGAATTCGCATTCGTTGTATGACTTTGAACGGACGTCGAGTTTTGTTTACTGCCTTTTGGCGACGGCAAGACTGGTAGAATGTTCTCGAACGCACGTATTCGCGCAGCGAGGAATTGTTCTAGTTGTTCGTACGAGGGATATTCCAACGTGTCTCCCAACTGCAATTCCCACGCCTTTCTCGTGACTTTGTCAAATTTTTGGACAATTAAGTACACTAGTATATCGTCCCATGTGTCAACTGAACGCCCGAGATTTCGCAACGCTTGAACCGCGACGTTCGCTCTATCACGCAACGCAGTGAGGGCGGTTGCGGAGTCGATATTAGCTTGGGGAAGCGTGTGAAGAGCATGAATGTGCTCGTGCACTAACCGGCGTTGATTATCGTAGCGAACAGTGAGGAGGTTCCACGCGACCTTGAAATTCGCGTCGGTCAGTGCAAGATTCTGAATGACGGCTCTGGCGTCACCCTTTACACAGGAGTGCAAATATTGCATGCGATTCACATTTGCCAAGTCGGCGTTGCCGATTACTAACGATTTGAATTGATCGCGAAACGCTTTCCACTCGCTAAATTCGCCGGAGAATGTCGGAAGATTTATACGCGGGAGTTGAAATGTTGACCGCGGCGAAATGCTGTGATGTTTTTGGCTTACGGGTGATGATTCACAAGACGGCAGCGTCGGCTCCAACTGACTCTGCCACTCGGCCATGTAGTCGGAAGCGGTGAGGTACTTCGTCTCGCATGCAGAAAAGTGATCCTCGGTGAAGTATTTATCTGTCTCGATAAACTCCGTCGTGGCGGCCGCAAGGATCCGTCCATGTAATTGCTCACAGCGAGCAAAGGCTTCCTTCAATGTCTGCAGTCGGTTGCGTACGATTCCGTACGTGAAATTGGCCTTCCTAAGTTTTTTGAAATTGTCCAAGGCTCGCTCGATTGAGCGGATTAGGACTTGTTGCTGCGCCATTAGTTCGTCCATGATTTGAACGTCGTCCACGCCCTTTGGTTTTGGTGTAGTGGTCGGACGACGCCGGTTGCACGTTCTTGCCAGGCAAATTTCTTGTGCCGCTTGTCTCGTATGCACGCTCCGATCCGGCTCGAAGGACCACAAAATGTTGATTGATGTGCTGATTATCCCGAGAGGGATGCGGAGTGCAGGGATCGGACGTGTATTAACTCGACACAGGTATCGCCGTCACAAGAACTCGTCTTTATTTCTTTTCACAATCGCTGAGAACGTATCGCTGTTCGTACGCAAAGCTTGCGTGGGAGACGCTCGAACGCGACGACCGTGCTTTCGCGGTCGGACGATAGTGACTCCGGTTTGGCAACGCGGAGTAATAGTCGACCGGCTCGAGTCACTGTCAGAATCGTTCTGTCGTTTCGGAGCACAGCAATGACGACTACTGGAGCGGCCCGCGATTCCCCGATACGGGCGCTCCTTCCGGATCGCCGCCGAATTCTTCGAGAGTCATCTGTTCGACGCGTGATTAGCTCCGCTTTCCCTCGGAAATACGCGGCGCGGTGTTGATGACGAATGGTTCGCGCAGTATCGCTCGGATGGCGCCGTCGATCCCTTTTGTGGATCTTCGGGACACGCAAAATAACGGCACAATCGTCTTAATGATAATTCAAATTTGGATTTTGAAATCGTACAAAATCTTGAGCATATAATGCGAGAATGTAACGTGTTTGCTCAATCATATCAAATGATGGGTGAAGAATTAGAAAATCAACGACAATTAGAATCTAATCAATTGGGATTACAATTATTATTTAACTTAAGACCAGAAACGGATCGACGTCGATATAATGCCCAAAGAACGAATGAAGTTGCTGCTGATTTCGCTACAACTGCTGATGGAGAAATCCCTGAATCATACGTTGTAGTACGTAATAAGAATACCAAAACTTTGCAAAATATTAGTATCATGAACCCAAATGTTGAGCCATGGATCTATCCATTGTTTTATCCATACGGTACTCAAGGATGGCATTGTCTTTTAAAGAAATTAAATAGTGACAAACGTATAAGTAGAGGGCAATATGTCAAGTATCGCATGGCTATTCGTGATAATTTTAATATTTTTTTATTAGGACGACGCTTATTCCAACAATGGCTTGTAGACAATTATGTAAGAATAGAAAGAGACAGAACGGAATATTGCAAGACTCATCAAAAAGAGTTGCGTTCTGAAACATATCAAGGTTTAATAGATTATATGGAAAATATGGTAAACAATTTAAATGGACGTATTGGAAAAATGGTTATACTTCCTTCTACGTTTATCGGCTCACCACGTAATATGTTTCAAAATTACCAAGATGCAATTTCACTTGTTGTTAAATTTGGTAAACCAGATCTTTTTGTCACAATAATGACCTGTAATCCAAAATGGCGTGAAATTACAGAAAATCTTTTGCCTGGTCAACAAGCTTATGATAGACCTGATATTTGTGCTCGCGTTTTTAATATTAAAAAAGATTATCTTATATAGATGTGATTGTTAAACAAAAATTTTTTGGTAAGGTAGCAGCATATGTATATGTTATTGTTAAATCTTCTCCTGCGGGCTTGTCCCCCGAGAGAAGTTCTGCAGGCTGGATCGCCCTCTGCGCGTGTTCACCGGCGTGGTCTTCGGGAACGGCGTGGTCAAGACAACGTGTCTTTGGTTTTAATTATTGTTTATTGCACCTTTCGTCGCTAGCACCACTACCGAACTTACATTCCTTGCTCGGTAATGCAACAATACAAGAGGTTACTTTTACCCGTCGAGGGGACTGTGCTCGTCATACGTCGGAACACAGATCGCAACTGAACTCGCACGCACCCGTTCGTGCAGAGAAGGTCGGAGACCGCACGCGATTGGTTGAGCGATAGTAGGGACGCGCACGGGATTGGCTGATCGATGATCGCAGTGCATTGGGTCACCGCTAGGGAATTGCAGATCGCGGGAGTTTACTCGATTCGAAACACATAATACGCAACAACGCCGCCCCCCTTGAAGGGTTCGCCTTCAACGTATTATGCTAGAAAGACATAACGTTCAAACGAGAGTCAACATGTGGTGAATCTACTGGTCGAAAAGGTGTGTTGGAATTGACTTCGCGCGAGCTTAAACTAAATGACTAATCAATTTGTACTGACGATTAAATATGCAGTCCTTACATCTAAACGCAACATATAAAAATTAATTAATGCGCGACACTTAAAGATAAGAGGATAATTAAACAACAAAAAGGTGAAAATGTGTGATCATAATTCGGTAAAGTAAATCACAATAAAAAGAGGAACTGAAAATTTGGTGGCTACGCGGGTAATATTGCCAGTTTGGCAAGAGGCCTAACATACGTGCCCTTGCTCGTCTTGACAGTGGCCGAGCGCGCCACGCCGTCGGATCCGGTGTGTATCTCCTGTACTCGTCCGATGGGCCATTGCAGGGGTGCGGTCGCTTGCTGTTTTATTATGACTAATTGCCCAGTCTTTAGCTGCTCACCCTTGGCCGTCTTCCACTTATTCTTCTGCTGGAGGGTGTTGAGATACTCGTGACTCCATCTGCGCCAAAAGTGCTGACGCATTTGCTCAATTACTTGCCAACGCAATAACTTGTTTACATTAGTATCATTTAAATCCGAGGCAGGAAAACTATTCAACGGTGCCCCGATCAGAAAGTGTCCTGGACTTAAGTAATTCATGTCATTAGGGTCCGAACTTAATTGCGTGATAGGACGCGAATTCAAAATTGCTTCAATTTCGCATAAAACGGTTTGCATCTCCTCGAAAGTTAAATGCGAGCCACCCACTATGCGTGCGAGGTGGAATTTAACAGACTTAACCGCAGCCTCCCATAAACCGCCGAAATGAGGAGCGTTAGGAAGAATAAAGCTCCATTCAGTTTTTTGTTCGCGCAGGAAATGCTCTATGGGAACTCGCGCGTCGTCGGTCTTTAAGAAATCATATAATTCTTTTATTTGCCTTTGTGCACCTACAAAATTTGTTGCGTTATCGGAATAGATCCGTTCTGGTTTACCTCTACGCGAAATGAGCCTCTTGAGAGCGGCGATGAATGAGTCGGTGGTAAAGTCACTAACGAGCTCTAAATGCACCGCCTTGGTAGCGAAACATACGAAGACAGAAATGTACGCCTTATGATTTCGTGAGTTACGACGCTTACCCTCCCGTAGTATTACCGGACCGGCATAATCCACTCCGCAATGCGTAAACGCCCGTGATACCGTAACGCGACTCTCGGGCAAGGAGCCCATCAATGCCTCAGAAGAGATAGGTTTTACCTTAAAACATGTGACACATTTAGCTATCATTTTCCGCGTGGCTGACCTCAACGAGAGCGGCCAAAATCGTTGCCTTACCGCTGCCATAGTGGCCTGTAAACCCGAGTGCATATTGCGCACGTGTTCTAGCTCAATTATACGTTTAGACAACTCGTGATTTCGCGGCAGTACAATCTGATGGCGGGCGTCGAAGGCCAGTGCGGAATTTTTTAATCTTCCGCCTACTCGGATTAGTCGGTCCTCGTCCATGAAAGGGGAAAGACACAGAAGATTGCTAGCTTTGTCAATGTCGCGATGATTGGCTAAAGAATCGTATTCATTTGCGAAGGATTGTTTTTGGATGACTTTACACATTGTGTTTAACGAATGAGTCATTTCTTTGGGTGATACGGCAATGGTTGACGGCTTAGAATTCCTCGGAGCTGAGACTCTAAGGCAATAGGCAATAATGCGACATACTTTGTTCAGATTGGAAAACTTGTTAAGTAGGTCATCGATGATACTAGGATGATGGGGTACGGCAACTGCGCAAATCTTTCTCTGTTCAGGAATCTCGCTTGGCAAGACAAATTTGCTGCTAGGCCATTGGTGTTCGGGTAATTGTAGGAACGGAGGGCCGTGCCACCACATGTGCGAGTGTATTAGCTCGTTAGGAAGCAGTCCTCGTGATAACACATCTGCCGGATTGTCAGAGGACGCAACGTGTCGCCATTGATGTGGTTCGGTTAATCTTTGAATCTCTCCAACACGGTTCGCCACGAAAGTGGTCCATTTGCGGGACGGAGAGGAGATCCAATGTAAGGTTATAGTGGAATCCGACCACAATGTAATAGTTAAATTCAACCGGTTGAATGATGCTTTGATCTTATCGACTGATTGAGCGAGCAATAGTGCTGCTAATAATTCTAGACGGGCAAGAGTCACGGCCTTGAGAGGAGCAACGCGAGACTTAGAGTAAAGCAAGAAAGACTTGTATTCATTTTGTCCTACTTTAATGCGCACGTATACGCATGCGCCGTAAGCGCGCTGGCTGACGTCGCAAAATCCGTGTATTTCGATTTCCTGCTGGTCAGCACAACCCCTGACGCAGCGAGGAATCTGTAGTTGCTTAATATTGGGTAACTGTAGTTTAAACTGCATCCATTTGGTATGCGTATCCTGAGACACTGACTCATCCCAATCAAGACCCGACTGCCAAAGATCCTGTAATATGAGTTTCGCAACTACGATGGTGGGGCCTAACAAACCTAACGGGTCAAATAATTGGGATACCTCGGACAATATTGAACGCTTGGTCACGGGACCGGAGTCGAGGCTGGGTTCATACGAGTATCGGAAGAAATCGCCATCTTGATCCCAGAGAATGCCCAAAATGCGAATATCATTTTCCTTATCGAGCGATACAATCCTTTCGCCGCGACAGCTTACGCCCGATAGCAGTTCGGGGCAATTAGATCCCCACTTGCTGAGTTCAAACGATCCTTCTCTGAGCAACTGTATGGTCTGATCGCGAATCGCGAGAGCTTCTTTAATCGAATCCGCGCCGGTGAGCATATCATCAACATAAAAATCTTGCGTGACGCATAATGAACCGAGGGGATATTCTCGCGCACGTTGCTCTGCGTGATGCTTTATCGTGTTCGTGGCCACAAAGGCGGCCGCCGCGGTTCCGTAGGTGACGACCATTGATTCATATACTTCGATTTTTGAATTATTGTCTTTACGCCAGAAGATTCTGTGCAATCGCGTTTGAGAGGGATGTAGCCGTATTTGGCGATACATTTTTTTTATGTCGGCCACTAGTACGAATTTGTGAATGCGAAAACGCAAAAGTATGGATGCGAGATCTTGTTGAACGACCGGCCCGACAAACATGATGTCGTTTAGGGAGAATCCGGTGTCAGTTTTGCACGAGGCGTTAAATACTACGCGTATTTTAGGGCCCTCGGCCGTTTCTTTAAAAACACAATGGTGAGGTATATAGTAGACGCCCGGTTCATTAGGCGATTGCTCGTTTATTAGCTTCATATGTCCTAACGCGATATACTCCTCCATGAATTCGGAGTAGAGCCCCCTCAAGGCAGGGTCGCGGTCAAACCGTTTTTCCAATGCGCGAAAACGATTTAATGCAATGTTTTTCGAATATCCGAGCCTGTTGATCCAACCTTCTTTTAAAGGCAGTTTAACGACGTATCTGCCTTGCGTATCGCGACGAACAGTATTCAAAAAGTGCCTCTGGCAGTCTTGCTCCTCAACGGTATAATTGTTAGGATTGTTGGAAAAGTCATCCATTCGCCAAAATCGTTGGAGCTGATTATGTAATTCGGCGTTGCTTACGGTAGTGTGAAGAACAACTGCCCTCTGGTCTTGCGCGACGCGTGTGCCCGTCCGACCACCCAGGATCCAACCGAACCTCGTCTTTTGTAGCGCTGGGTGGTTGACTGAGGCCTTGATTTGCCCCACGCATATGAGACTCCAAAAAACTTTCGCGCCGACGAGAATGTCGATATCCGTCGAAACGTTGAAATTAGGATCGGCCAATTGAATGTTTCGTGGTAAATAAAATGCCGATTTTCTCATGTTGAATGCGGGAATGCTGTCGGTTACGCGCTCAGCAACTATGCAATCGAGGGTAACGGAAAACGGATTTAATCGCGACTGTAGTTTTACGTGAACTGCCTCGGTGGAGCGCGTAGCTGTGCCATTTATACCGGAAATAGACATGCTCACGGAACGCGGGGTCAAGCGTAAACTATTGATACACTCCCGAGAAATTAGGTTAACTTGCGATCCCGAATCCAATAGGACGCGACAAGGCCTTTGGGATCCGTCCGCGGCAGAAACGAGAGCCACGACGGTTGATAATAGTACGGAGCTACCATTCGATACGCTTGATGAATGAGCGATTACCGCGTCCGGAACAGCTGGCCCCGAAGGGCCTTTATTGATGGTTTCGTTGCCGCTTGACTCCGCTTGTTCGGACACCGTGCTGCAAGTGCAGCAACGTATTATGTTTACGAGTACAGGTCTTGCAACCCCCAGACGGGCATTTGTTCGAAGTGTGAGCTGTCGACCGTAAGCAATTCAGGCATATTTTACGAGCACGAGCTTCGGCTATCCGTTTAGGAATAGAAAGAGCCAAGAATTGCGGGCATCGATAAATGAGGTGTGCGCCCTGACAATATCCGCATTTCGCGTTAAGTGCACTATTGCATGATGCCTTTTGCTTGGTGGGCGGCTGACGCGAGCTGGCACCGGATGATTTGTAAGTGGCCTCGAGAACGCGGCATCGATGTGTTAGAAAGTCGGAAAACTGCTTTAATGATGGTAACTCTACGCCTTCCAAAGACGACTGCCATTCCCGCGCTGAATTTGTGTCTAGTTTGGAACTGAGAATATAGACCAAGAGATCATCCCACGCATCGGTCGGGCGTTTTAAAGCCTTTAAAGCAAGCACGTGGCGTGCGGCGCCATCCGCGATTTGCCGCAACTCAGATACGTTCTCCTTGGTCATTATTGGCAGGTCAACAATTGCCCTAATATGAGTCTGTACTATCACCCGTTTATTGTCGTACCTTTCTTTGAGAAGATTCCATGCAACCGCGTAATTAGCTTCCGACATTTCTAGTGAACCTATCACCGCATTCGCATCCTCCGAGACTGCGGCTCTCAAGTATTGCAACTTGTGTATGTCGCTAATTGATGTATTCGCGTGTATCATCGAGGTAAATGAGTCGTGAAAGGGAAACCATTCGTCGTATTTTCCCGAAAATTTAGGTAAATCGAGCTTAGGTAATCGAATATTGCACAGGGGTTCCGATACTCCGGAATTGCTTAGCGACGGCCTTGGCGAGGGCGCCGCAACGTGAGGTGAGGCAGAAGAACCTCTTAATAAATCCCGCATCTTAGCCGATAAATCATAATACGCCGCTTCGAAAGCGCCCCTGTCATTGGCCTCGCCCTCATCGAGCATTTCCAGATTTAATTGTACATCGTTGTATTCGTCCCAATGACGCTCTAATTTGTCCTTACGCTCCTCTACTTGAGATATTATCGCTGGCGTAGGGTCGCGAATAGAATCGACATAAGTTTTTATGCGCGTACATGCCGACTTGACTGTCGCACGGCGTTTTTTAAGCACATTGAGATCGGCTTCGGTAGCCATCGTAAAACGAGCTTTCTGATCGGGTAACGCTAAACAGCTTTCTTTACCTTAACAATAATGCGGAGAGCGTTGGCGAGTCGCGGCGGAACACGAGCAGGAAACGATGTGACGTGACTGCCGGTGCCCGTGGCAGGCTATTGGTCGCTGTATGCGGGGGAAGAAGGCGACGCAATATGGCTGCCAATGTCCGTTCCCGCGCGATCCCTCGATGTGTAGCGGGAAGATGGCGGGAAGATGGCGGGAAGATGGCGGGAAGATGGCTGCCGATGCCCGTTGCCTGGCGATTCCTCGCTGTGTGGCGGGATGATCAGCAGCGATGCGTTCGAATAGGCTCTGTCGAGGTCCCCTTGTTGTCTGGTGTCAGCGCCCTGGCGCAGCAGAGCTCGAACGTTGAGGAAAATATGTGCCGCAATGACAACGGCTTGTCGGGATCGCATCGAATGTTTGATGCAATCCGATCTCGACGGGCGGGCTTTGTCGAGCCCTTGTGTGGCGGCGACGAAAATGAAGGCGTGATTTTGCCGGATATCCGGCTCGAAGGACCAAATGTTAAATCTTCTCCTGCGGGCTTGTCCCCCGAGAGAAGTTCTGCAGGCTGGATCGCCCTCCGCGCGTGTTCACCGGCGTGGTCTTCGGGAACGGCGTGGTCAAGACAACGTGTCTTTGGTTTTAATTATTGTTTATTGCACCTTTCGTCGCTAGCACCACTACCGAACTTACATTCCTTGCTCGGTAATGCAACAATACAAGAGGTTACTTTTACCCGTCGAGGGGACTGTGCTCGTCATACGTCGGAACACAGATCGCAACTGAACTCGCACGCACCCGTTCGTGCAGAGAAGGTCGGAGACCGCACGCGATTGGTTGAGCGATAGTAGGGACGCGCACGGGATTGGCTGATCGATGATCGCAGTGCATTGGGTCACCGCTAGGGAATTGCAGATCGCGGGAGTTTACTCGATTCGAAACACATAATACGCAACAGTTATCGAATTTCAGAAACGTGGTTTACCACACGTTCATATGTTGATCACTTTAAAACAAAATTTTAAAATAACAACTTCAGAAATTGTTCTAATTCTTCACCCATCATTTGATATGATTGAGAAAACACGTTACATTCTTGCATTATATGCTCAAGATTTCGTACGATTCCAAAATCCAAATTTGAATTATCATTAAGACGATAATTGGTAATTATTTACTTTTAGAGTGTCACCTCCGAACGACTTTGAGATTGACATATGTTGTCAAGGACATGACCCTGAGTAACTTTTCCTTATAACTTAATCGGCTGTCTTTGTTTATTAAAAAGTTATAAACAAAAAAAAATTGAGAAATGTAGCAGTTATTTTGAGTGTTAAAAGGCATGTGTGACTAATATATATGTCGAAATAGTACATGCATGAACAAAGGAATGCGGAACCTACTGTTCCACGCATATCTTTACAACGCGAAGCGAGATTTACTTCATAATTGCTATAAGTGAGAAAGAGTATGCGTGGAACAGTAGGTTTCGCCCCCCCCCCTGCGGAGGCTCCACATCCAAAAAACTAACCTAACCCAACCTAATTATGGTGTGGGTGGATCACACATATAATTTGATTTGAAATACATCCTTGCATAAAGATTACGTTTTAAAGTGAGCAAATGCCCTAAGTCTTTACTTGAAATTCTCGACTAGATTTTAATTTTTCTCTTTGACACCTGTTATTTCTTCGAAAATGAGGACGTACTTACTTATGAGAAATTTTAGACTGAATTTTAATTTTCCTCTTTCCCTTTTCTCTGTTACTTCTTCGAAAGTGTAAGGACGTATTTAAAAAAAAAATAGTTTGATGTACCTTATAAGATAAAATTAAATTTTCTCGCAAGTGTTACGCTAATTATCATAAAGTATGGACTTTATATTTTTATGTGTTAAATAATTATAAATGAAATAGAATGAATGGCGCGCGCGCGTAGCGCGCGCCCTTGTGTTGTTCTAGTGCTCTAAAAAGCGTAAGACGCAATTTGGAAATGACTTCTTGAAATAATCATTAAACGCGTCGGTTCAGCTACTGAGTAACCTTGTGCCATTATTCAAGTACGTCTCCCAAAATTTCCGAGGTATCAAAATACTAGAGTACGTATTTTCTTCAGATGAGTCATGCGTACGGGGTTCCTTACTATATTGTGAGGTATTGTTTTTGAACTCATCGCAATCGGCAGAAGATGAAACACTTTCGTGCATATATGCGGAAATAGCACTATCATTGTCCTTAAGTTCATCGTCATTTATTTCGAATTCATATACGGGCGGTTAAATTATTAAAAGAGGCAATTTGACTTAAAATACCGCTATTATTAAAAAACTATTATAAGATTTGTTAATGGAATTAAAAATATATACCTTTCTCTATATTTATCTAATTTGAAGTTTCAATATAAGCAGAATACTTCTTTATTTCTCAAGCGCTGCTAGAGTAATAATTTGACGTTTTTTGAGATAACATTTATACGACCTATTCAAACGATTGTT
The DNA here is from genome assembly GCF_030848795.1 of Temnothorax nylanderi. Taxonomy (NCBI): domain Eukaryota; kingdom Metazoa; phylum Arthropoda; class Insecta; order Hymenoptera; family Formicidae; genus Temnothorax; species Temnothorax nylanderi. The sequence continues at coordinate 1,982 of NW_027250361.1, read as the reverse complement.
ATAACACAACTACAAGTGTGAATAGTAAATATTTTGTAGAAAATAAACTATCAGATATCTTTCTTATAAATATAATTATTTATTTTAAGAAATATTAATCTTCGAAAATCGACTTTTGTCCAGCTAGATTGCCGTTTTGGCCCACTGTGAGACGGCGAGAAGCGCCTGTGCGTTTCCTAATAATTTTCTCGTAATTTAGCTAACGATCTTTTTCATTTTCACACTTTCTCCGAGATAATTAGGCTAAGAAGCTAGACGAGAGTTGAAACGCGTGTCTTGATACCTTTGCTCGCTCATGTTTTCCTAATAAATTTTACGCTTTCTTAGAGGATCAAAAGACGCAACTTCGAATGCTGATTCAGACGTTTGTTTCACTGCTTATAATGAGTAATAGAGGAAGATAGTTAATTTAAAGAAAGTTATTTGTATAATGGATTATTACCTTTAGTCGTATTTAGATCGGTTATAAGAGACTAATTTTATAATATAACAGGCAGTTCGCTCTTATACTTTTTCATTTTTTATCTTGACTTATTGCCATATAAATTCATTATTTACAACCGGAATCTCCCGCGTGCGTTTTATTACGCGATAAAACGTATATATACATCTTTTGCTTATTAAATATAATTATATAAAATTTTCAGCTGCAGAATTTTGACAAATTAGAGACATTTTATAAATGATAATAATTCTACATCATATTTCTTAAATGACTTCAAGACTTCGGTATATGTTGAATGGTCTTTAAATTAATTTTTATTTTATTAGTTTTAACAAATATAAATGGATATGGATATTTACAAGCTTTTCTACAGTTTGTCTGCGACATTGAAAAACCTTACGCCCGCGCCGGTTTTTCAATGTTACATGTCCGCATACATTAATTTTACTATTCACTAATATGTAACGATTCAGTTAAATGGATATTATATTTACTGTTATCTAATCTGAGACGAGAGAATAAAAGGTTTTGTTACAAAAAATGCAATATATCCGATCGTAACAGTGAGATAAGTGTGATGACTTAGATGGTGTTAGAAATAGATAATAATTAGATTCTAATATTTTTAATATTTTTCTTGTTTCATTATATGCCTTCTTTTTACTTCCCGAAGTTTTCGACATCACTTAGGAAACACTATATACAAAAGTTGCATGATTTTGAGAGGGTCATTACATATAAGTGTGTACATTTTTTGTAAGTGGAGGCGTTAAAAATTGCAAGGTCAACTTTATTTTTTGAATAAAATCCCCTATTTTTTATTGTATTATCTTTTTTTACTAATTAATTTGGACAGCTTTTGTATTAACTTTTGTATTACTAAAACTTTTTTATTTGTCCAATCGCACTCGGAAGTCTGGGATTTTATTCTCGCTAAGTTAAGAAATTTCTCGAACTTCGGTAACGAGCCCAAAATCCGCTGGCCTAATCGGTTATCTGAGAAATCCGCTATTTTGACGATTCAACGGCTCAGCTGATCTCGGGGTCGACAATATGTATATAACTTTTTATAAAGTAATATATCTATATATATAGAGAAAAGACTACCAAAGTTTATGGAATCATTTCAAGATGTTAAAAAGTGATATATATATATATATATATATATATATCATTTTTATAAATTGAAGCAAAATCAAGCATTTTAACTTGGTGATACTCTAATTCTTCTTCATCTTCTGGGAATTCCTGAAGTTTATATCTTATCGATGGTCTTATATATTTTCTATCGATATATTCCTAAGTTTGTTCATCTTTAATTGTTTCCAATGTAAGTATGTCAGATGATGAACAATTTGCAGACAGGTAATAATATATTTCTTTTTTATCTAATACAGTACAAAATAGATGTGGGATTCTGCTTTTAATGAAAGGGAATTTTGTAATAAAATCACAAAATTACCGACATTCTGATTACAATCATACTTTTTCGCGTCATGAATTTTTTTTTTTGGTCCCCGTTTTTTTCGGGGAGCAC
>NW_027250360.1:0-24921 GCF_030848795.1 Temnothorax nylanderi | reverse complement strand
AATGGAAGCCTAAAAAAATTAATATTGTAACGCAATTATTATAATGCTCAAATCATAAAATATTTACATTATCTATGTCTGCCAATACAATATAATTTTTTATTCATATTGCATTCTATATAATAGCAATGTTATTATATATTTGACAGGCAAATCAAAATAGCGTCGAATCGATATCGAAATGATGAAATATCGATGTCTTAACAGAAAATACATAATTTGCCTGTTTACAGTCTGGCGCGATGAATGTATGTCACAAATAATCTCTTCTTTTAAAAAATGTCATATAGCACAAACATCGAAATAAGCTTCAAATTTCGAGCATTATTTCGATATGATGTAATATCGATGATTTCGACGTCAATTAGACGTCGATTCGATGGGTCATTTCTCGCTGGGTAGGGCCTAAGTCAAATTTTTTAAATAAAAACCCCTATTTTTTATTGTACCATCTTTCTCTATCAATTAATTTGAACAACTTTTGTTTGAAAAATTCTTTTATTTGCCTAATACTTTTTGAGATATTCAAGGAAAACTTGGTAACTTTTTCAATATTTAGCTTATGATATCTTGATAATTGTTTGCCAGAGGAAAAAGTGGTATAGAGGACTTTTTGACTTGATTTTGTCTTAAGAATATGCTGTTGCAATAGCACTCCAATTTTTTTAAATATTTGTAAACACTCCAAGAAGATGCATACACAAATATTTAAAAAAAAATTGGAGTATACTATTGCAACAGCACATTTTTGAAATAATATTAAGTAAAAAAGTCTTCTGTACCACTTTTTTCTCTGGCAAACAATCATCAAGATATCACAAGCTAAATATATATTGAAAAAGTTACCAAGTTTTCCTTGAATATCTCAAAAAGTATTATATATTATATAAAAGTATTATATAGAAAAATGGTACAATAAAAAATAGGGGTTTTCATTTAAAAAATTTGACTTAGGCCCTATTGGGTTCAATACAGGCCCTGGATCCAAAATCCAATAAGATCGTCTATTGGCCCGCTTCAAACCTTTCAACTTTTATCTGAAACACTTTTCCAATAAACCAAGCCGTCAACTGACACTTAACGAAAATTAACACAATAACATTTAAACGACACCCAACGATAAAGGGATCATGGCGACACTGATTAAATCGACATAGAACATTAAAGGTTAACACTCTGTTAACACCAAACCAACATCCAACGATGAGGATCAATCTCCAACCAACACTAAACATTGAGGCTTAATCCCCAACCTACACTTATCATTGAGAATAATCTCCCAATATACACTCATCATTGAGGATTAAACCCACAATTTACCTAAACCTTAATGGTCAACACTTAATCTACACCTAAATTTAAGTGTTGACACTTAACTTTGATGACAAACACTAAACTTACGCCCAAATTTGAGTGTTAACTCTCTCTGATGGGTGTTAACCATCAAAGTTGAGTGTACTTTTTTATAAGGGTAGTGCGTCAATCATACAATTCTCAAGCAATAGAAAGAGATTATTTTCTTCACAATCAGCATCGTGGTAAAAAGGCAATAATACATTTGACTATCAACTTAACACGCCTTTTTTAAGAGTGGATTCATCGGGGGTTGGGGGTTTTTTCGTTTTCCCTCGGATGAGGAGATGTGGATTCATTGAATAACAGTAAGGTTATCATATAGACTTTACGAAGAAATATTATGCATACTTTTAAAATATTCCGTGAATTTTTATTTTTATTTATATTGTTGAATATAAATGTTAATTTTTTGATTTTTTATCTTTGTCTCGAATCTCATTAAATTAATAATATTAGTTTATATAAATATAACCTTACTTTTTGTACGTAAAGATTTTTAATATTCTTTTTGTGTAATTATGTAAATATACTTTCCCTTAAATGTGTTTCTAATTTTTTCATTATAGATTTTTATTTTATTAAAAATTTTTTTCACCTAATTTAAATAAAATGTTTGGTATTCAAATATACTCATATGAATTTATTTATTATTTTCAAGTCTTACATTAAAAACCTGAGGTATATATATATATATTTTTTACACGCTATATACTTCCCTGTTTTTTTCCATATTTTAATTTTTATTAACTTTTATTTTTTTCCTTCTTGGCATTATAACTTACGTTACATATTCTTAATATTTATAATTATTATATTATTATTACAAATGTCTTGTTGATTTGAAATTACACAAGGAATTAAACATATATAAATTTAAAAAGAAGAGTAACATATTTTGCTGTTTAATATAACTTTACATACTATTTCAAGAAATTTTATATTTTCAGAACGTCCTTTATTCTGTACACCAAGTTCAGATAAATAATTGTGTTGAAAGTTTGTACAAAAACAAAGTTTCCTGTTTAAGTGTTAGTGTTTATACGTTCAGTATAGGTAAGTTTTCTTAACCTTTTAAAAAAATGGTTACTTTCTTTCTCTCTCTCTCTTTCTTAGATCAGGTTGCACTAATGTCATAACTTAAATTTTAACTGAACTCACTCTTTGTCTCTTTCTAACTGTCTTCCTTAGAAAGAAATGATGAATGAGTTAAGTTATAAAGTTAAAGTTATGTGACATTGATGCAACTGGACCTTAAACGTACAAATACGCTAATTTGTGTTTGATAGAAATTCATTATTATTTACAAATCACTAAATTTATCTATTTAATTAAATCTCCTGGTAAAAATTTTTTTACATAAAAACATGTAAATATATACAATTATATATAAAATATGTTTATACCAAAAGTAATTAAAAAGATCATTTTTACGTTGTATTTTTTATAAAAAGTAAAGTTTGGAAAAATGAGAAAAATTTGCCTATATATAATCATATATAAATATAACGGTAGTTAATATAACAGCTGTTACATTTATATATGATTAGTAATAGTAGTAGTAGTAGTAGTAGTGAAAAAGTGGGTGGTTCCCCTAGGATCCTCGGCGGTACCTAGATCTTATTGATTCTTTGTATATATGATTATATATCGGTAAATTTTTCTCATTTCCTCAAACTTCACTTTTTATAAAAAATACAATGTGAAAATAATCTTTTTAATTATTTTTAGATTTTTAGATTCTTTTTTTTATTAATTTTCCTGTATACATACAGAACACAGATCATACAAGAGGAAAAAAACATATATAGACGTATTTCATACATAAGTATATATATATATATTTATATATTTTTTATTTTATATATAACAAATTTTTTAATGGGCTATTAAGTATTTCTCTCCTCCTAACATATTTTGCTATTTGAAATATAACTTTACATAGTATTTCAAGAAATTCTATATTTTCAGAACGTCCTTTATTCTGTACACCGAGTTCAGATAAATAATTGTGTTGAAAGTTTGCTCAGAAATAAAGTTTCCTGTTTAAGTATTTATGTTTATACGTTCAGTATAGGTAAGTTTTCTTAACTTTTTAAAAATATGGTTACTTTCTTTCTCTCTTTCTCTCTCTCTTTCTTAGATCAGGTTGCACTAATGTCTTATAACTTTAATTTTAATTGAATTCACTCTTCGTCCCTTTCTAACTGTCTTCCTTAGAAAGAAATGATGAATGAGTTAAGTTATAAGGTTAAAGTTATACGATATTGATGCAGCTGGACCTTAAACATACAAATACACTAATTTCTGTTTTAAAAATTTAATATTATTTACAAATCACTTATCTATTTAAGGTAGCTAATGCATCAGCGAAAACAAAGATTTTTGATTGGCATGAAACTATGTTATTCTATAGGGCATTATACGTGATCAGGAATTAATTCACGATTTTTACCACGTAATTACGGAAATATAAGCATTCAAAGTTGGTCAGTTTTACATTAGGGTATATGTGAACGACGTGCAAAATCGTAATTCACGAGATTTTACGAGTATTTTAAAAAAAGATTAAAGTTTAGAAAACAGAAGATCTTATCAATTAAACTATTACGAATGATTTAAAAAAAAAAAACGTTAGTTCACCATTGCAATAAAAAGATATTCAATATTAAAGCAAGCAAAATGTAGCTAACAGAGAAGCTCTGGCTAGGTTGCGTTCGGAAGCATCACTCTCGGGTGTGCTCCCTTCTCCTTCTAACTTGCTGAGATAGAAGAAGAGGGGAGTGTGCTCGTGTGCGCTCGGGTGACGTTTCCGAACGCAGTCCTAGTCGGCCATCAAAACTTGGCAACAGTGCGGACCGCACCTAACCTCACTGTCGGCGCCAATGTCAAAATAATCAGAATTAATGACCCAAAACTTTCAGAAAGTCATTTTTTATCATTATTATGATAGTTGAGAAACTTACGACTATATTGCACCCAACTTTTTAGATTTTTTATTACAGTCGTTTTGACAAATGTGAAGTTGGTACCCGTGTGTAAGACACTTCGTTTTTAATTAATTACCTGTATCTGGGATTAATTATATGGTGTTATTATACATTTCTGGAGACTAGAAGTTGCACGGAACAAGGTGACACCAAATATACATTTTTTAATACATTAATAAAAATTTTTTTTCGAGACTATTTTGACTCACTGCAACGCTGTAGCTACCTTAACTAAATCCATTAAATATTCCTCCATCTCTCTCCATTACATATTGTATTTCTTATTGATGTATACCACTAACAAGGGAACGGTCGGAAGTGTCCCTCACCGATTTGGATGGGCTTTGGATATGTTGTAGAGCATAAAAAAATATTAAACACGTATTTTTTTTAGCGGCTTATCTCGACGTTTAGGGGTTGAAACAACCCCTCGAAAATAACGGATTTTATAGTTTTTAGCGAATATCTTCGAAAATATAAGACGTAACGAAAAAAAATTTATACGAAATTGTTATGGCTTTTTGTGCGCTTTACAATGGCGTAATCAGATTTTTCAAATTTGTCAAATTTTTTAATTTAACCCCACTCCCACCTATTATTTTTGCCATATATAACAATTTTTCCAACGCAAAAATTTAAGAGCGTCGAATGCCAAATACATCCATGTATATTTTTATTATGATATTATTATTCGATTTTTGGCAAGACGAGATGATATGTGGTATAGGCGTCGCGCTATAGGTAGGTGTTGCGTTATTTCTGTTCAGTTGCGCCGTACGCTTAAAAATTTCCATTTCAACTCCGGGATGACCGAAAGCGCTGATGCGAAGGCCAGCGCAAGGCGCTGACAGCGAGAGGTTAACGCTATTTCGAAAGTCCTGGACTAGCAACGGAATGTCGACTCCGACATTATAAATACCGCCGAATTGTAAGATCGGGCGGGCAGTCGCAAATCATAATCTGAACGAACACGTGCGTCACATTAACCGCTACAATAATATACTATCCCGGTTATAGCACAACAAAATCGACAACCAAATTCACGCATTTGAATATCATTTGCTTGTGTCATAATTCCGAAAAGCAAGCATTTCAGATCATAAGTCTGAAGTGTAAAGAACTGTGTTGTACGCTGTCGTTTTGTGAACATGTAAGTGCATTTTTATTGTTAACTTTTATTGGTTCTTACGCTTGTTACTTTTTCTTTTGATATTGAATATTTAATATAATTTTTTATTCAGCTCTTACTCAATTCTTTGCCAGTTTTGACAGTGACTATATAATCTTTTGAGAAAGGTGCACTTGGACACGGTACATTTGGACACAGTCATTTGGACACAATTAATTGGACACCGTTTATTTGGCCACGGTTCATTTGGACACCGTTTATTTGGACACGGTGCATTCGGACACCGTTCATTTGGACACCGTTTATTTGGCCACGGTTTATTTGGACACTGTTCATTTGGACACGGTTCATTTGGACAACGTTCATTTGGACACGGTGCATTTGGACACCGTTTATTTGGACACGGTGCATTCAGATACCGGTCATTTAGACACGGTGCATTTGGACACCGTTCATTTGGACACGATCATTTGGACACGATCAATTAGACACGGTTCATTTGGACACGCTTCATTTGGATACGGTTCAATTGGACACGGTTCGTTTGGACACCGTGTATTTGGACACGGTTTATTTGGACACGGATCATCTGGACACCGTAAAAAATGCGGCCTGTGCAGTTGGACACTGAAATGCGCGACCTGTGCAGTTGGACACCAGAATGCGCGGCTTGTGCAGTTGGACACCAAAATGCGCGACCTGTGCAGATGGACACGAAAATGCGCGGCCTGTGCAGTTGGACATCGAAATGCGCGTGCATGGGGGGTGCGGGGGGGCGAAGCCCCCCCGCTCACGCTTAAAGCAAGGTACATTTCCTACCCTGGCACGCCGAAGGCGTGTCCTAGGGGGGGGGGTGCGGGTGGGGGCGAAGCCCTTCCGCCCACACTCCTAGATCCACTCATACCAACCATGGGGGATGCAGGGGGGGGGGGGCGAAGTCCATGTACTTTGATATATTATATAGGATATATTGACGAGTAAGGATGCAACAATATTAACATAATTTATGATTAACTTGTTTATCATTTTCGTGTCCATCTGCACAGGTCGCGCATTTCGGTGTCCAACTGCACAAGTCGCGCATTTTCGTGTCCATCTGCACAGATTGCGCATTTTGGTGTCCAACTGCACAGGCCGCATTTTTTACGGTGTCCAACTGCACAGGCCGTATTTTTTACGATGTCCAGATGATCCGTGTCCAAATAAACCGTGTCCAAATACACGGTGTTTAAACAAACCGTGTCCAAATGAACCGTGTCCAAATGAACCGTGTCTAATTGATCGTGTCTAATTGATCGTGTCCAAATGATCGTGTCCAAATGAACGGTGTCCAAATGCACCGGGTCCAAATAAACGTTGTCCAAATGCACCGTGTCCAAATGAACGGTGTCCAAATGAACCGTGTCCAAATGAACGGTGTTCAATTGATCGTGTCCAAATGAACGGTGTCCAAATGTACCGTGTCCAAATGTACCGTGTCCAATTGAACCGTGTCTAAATGAACCGTGTCCAAATGAACCGTGTCTAATTGATCGTGTCCGAATGAACGGTGTCCAAATGAACCGTGTCCAAATGAACGGTGTTCAATTGATCGTGTCCAAATGAACGGTGTCCAAATGTACCGTGTCCAAATGTACCGTGTCCAATTGAACCGTGTCTAAATGAACCGTGGCCAAATGAACCGTGTCTAATTGATCGTGTCCAAATGATCGTGTCCAAATGAACGGTGTCCAAATGCACCGGGTCCAAATGAACGTTGTCCAAATGCACCGTGTCCAAATGAACCGTGTCCAAATGAACGGTGTTTGATTGATCGTGTCCAAATGAACGGTGTCCAAATGTACCGTGTCCAAGTGCACCTCTCCCAAAAGATTATATAGTCACTGGCAAAACTGGCAAAGAATTGAGTAAAAGCTGAATAAAAAATTATATTAAATATTTAATATCAAAGGAAAAATTAACAAGCGTAAGAAACCAATAAAAGTTAACATTAAAAATGCACTTACATGTTCACAAAACGACAGCGTACAACACAGTTCTTTACACTTCAAACTTACGATATGAAATGCTTGCTTTCCGGAATTATGACACGAGCAAATGATATTCAAATGCGTGAACTTTGGTTGTTGATTTACTTCGACGCGTATTTAACACTGTTTTGCGCACACGCCATTTAAACTTTGGATGACGTGATATCTTTTCCTCTGTTTGGACTTTCATCGCATATTATGTCGTAGTATATAGTATATATTGTAGTATGAGAAAATATGCACAAATGGAAATTTTTAAGCGTACAGCGCAACTGAACAGAAATAAGGCAACACCTACCTACAGCGCGACGCCTATACTACATATCATCTTGTCTTCCCAAAAATCGAATAATGGTATCATAATAAAAATATATATGGATGTATTTGGCATTCGACGCTCTTAAATTTTTGCGTTGGAAAAATTGTTATATTTGGCAAAAATAATAGGTGGAAGTGGGGTTAAATTAAAAAATTTGACAAATTTGAAAAATCTGATTACGCCATTGTAAAGAGCACAAAAAGCCATGAATATTTCGTATAAATTTTTTTTCGTTACGCCTTATATTTTCGAAGATATTCGCTAAAAACTATAAAATCCGTTATTTTCGAGGGGTTGTTTCAACCCCTAAACGTCGAGATAAGCCTCTAAAAAAAATACGTGTCTAATATTTTTTGATGCTCTACAATATATCCAAAGCCCATCCAAATCGGTGAGGGACACTTCCGACCGTTCCCTTGTAAGTATTGTATTTTTTATTGATATATATTTCTGTTTCTTTAAAACAGCAAACTTTTACTTCTTAGTTTTATATTAATATTTGGATATGTTTATTTATATATCATTCTATTACTAAAAAGTACAATTTCAGAACAATTTTGGTCTTATTTAAAGCAGATTGTTTGAGATCATGGAATTTGGTACCGAAAACCGCTTTCGGATGCACGCTTGTTCTCGCATGAGTTTAATAAATTGGAAATTCCGCCTTAAAATTGTCGTGTTAATGTTCAGTACTTATAGCATGGAGTTTCTATTATTCGCATTTCGGAAAGCTCGTTGACATTCGCTCGTCAATAACAAAGTCAAGCAACCGCGCTCAAACAAAGGAAAACTCCATGCTATAAACAGTGCGATCGAAAACAAGCAACGATCTCGTCGGATCGTCAAACGAAACTTTGCCGTGAGCACGATGACGCAGGCCACCGATAGCCAATCACCCTCCCGAAATTCGAGCTCCGCGCATGTCAAGCGAGAACGTTTCCGCGAGCGGCCCTTGGCCACCAATCACGCACTGAGTCCTCGAATATCCTTCAATAGTTTTAAAACGCAATGAGATCATTGGTGATTAGCCCGGAGAGAGCTTCGTCTCGGAGGTAATAAAGGATCGCCGCGGCGCCGAGGAACCGCTCTCGCTCGCAGATCACCCGCCTAGTATACATATACGACCGCCTTTGCACACTGCTTAACACCGCTTTTCGCGTAGCAATTCGCATTCGCTCGCTTAATAGCTTTCGCCGCTTTTGCCGTGCTAACTTCTGTGCGCGCTACCGCTCACGGCTTTTCGCCTGAAAAAGACTTTGTAAATACGTGTACATATATATTTCTTTAGACATTATAAACTTTATTCTGTAATTCTGAGTTTGATTTACGTGCGTGTACTTGTCCTCCTCGTGCTGTCTCTAACCTGCGTACTCTCGAACATTCTGGTCCTTCGAGCCGGATCATCGCCGGCAATCGCGATCGGGAGTGCCTAAAACAGAAGACACCATGAGTCTTGACCAGAGCGCCATGTTGAACAGCCAACACGAACTCTTCGTACGCATCTCCAGAGCCGTCGACAATCTGAAGAAGATGGGTCAGGCGAACATCACCCTCTCTGCCATCGAGACTCGCATTCGCATCCTCGACGACCATTGGGCAAAGTTCGACAGTCAGCATGACCTAATTCGAGCCTGCTACAAGGACCGCTACGCTGAGAGTGAGTACGCCAAATCAGAATTACTCGACCAAGCCGAGAGTGCTTACGTGCTTCAGCGTAGCGTCCTGGCTGAACAGGCGAAACGCTTCAAGACCGCGTCGGCTTCCACGTCCTTCACGGCGTCAGAGCAGGAGAGCGAACGCGCTCCAAAGACCTCGTTGCCTCGCATTAACTTGCCGCATTTTTCGGGCGCGTATGAAGACTGGCCGTCGTTTCGTGACCTCTTCCAGTCGGTCATCGGTCAAAACTCAGCCATCTCAAACGTCGAGCGTTTCCATGATCTTCGGTCGTGCTTAAAAGGTCCAGCTGAAAAATTAATTCGGTCGTTAAACGTAACCGGAGACAATTACGACCGCGCATGGGCGATCTTAGGCAAGCACTATGAGAACAAAAGGGAGTTGATACGCTCCAACTTCGCAACTTTCACCGCCGTCGCGAAGATGAAGGGGGATACCGCCGAGGAACTTAGTCGAATCTTCAACGCCGTCACGACCACTGTAAACGCGCAGGAGAGCATCGGCCGGCTTATCGAATCCCACGGGATGGACCTCTTCAACCACCTCGTAGTCGAGCTCTTTGATCCGCGTACGTGTCTCGAGTGGGAGTCCTCCATCTGTGATTCCGTCGATCCGCCGGATCACACTAAACTCACTGACTTTATGACTAAACGCATACTGACACTCAATGCCGCGAAACCGAAACCCGCATCTAAAATCTCAGAGTCGTCACAATCCGCGAAAACTCACGTCGCGAAACACAGTTCCGACCCACAGTGCGCGTTGTGTAAGGAAAAGCACACTCTAATGACTTGCCACGAGTTCAAGGCCAAGCCGGCCAGCGAGCGCAAATCTTTCGTAGAGACTAATCGGTTGTGCTATAACTGTCTCGGCAATCATCTGATCGCGAAGTGCCAATCAACAAAGACTTGCTTAACGTGCAAATCTCGACATCACACGATGCTCCACGAGGCTCAGGTTACCGCGCCGAAACCTGCAGAGCCGAAACCTGCAGAGGTCAGCGCACTATCCGCAGTGCGTCAAGCCGACGATAGCAAGGCAATTCTTCTGGCAACCGCGCGGGTGATGGTCGCCGATCGCTATGGAGAGCCACACGCCGTGAGAGTTCTCGTCGATCAGGGATCCGAGGTGTCTATCATCTCGGAATCTCTGGCTCAACAGCTCCGCCTTAAACGCTCTTACTCCGCCGTGTCAATTTTCGGGATTGGCGGCTCAAAATCGGGATCGACCCGCGGAAAGGTGACAGTGAGCCTCACTTCCACCACGACCGGGTCTACAATCTCCGCCGTCGCGTTCGTTCTGCCGCGTCTCTCGTTATATCAGGGCTCTCGACTACGAGGCGCGCTCCAGCTTGGCCGCACATTCAGGGACTTCCTCTGGCCGACCCGCAGTTCCTGGCCAACAATCCAGTCGAGATACTTCTCGGAGCTGAAGTGTGCTCGGCCATCTTTGAAGACGGCATCCGCAAGGGCGGACCTCAAGCTCCAATCGCGCAGAAGACGGTCCTCGGGTGGATCCTCTCAGGGGGCTGCGGTGCAACAGAGGGGCACCGCAGTTCTCTTCAATGCACCGCCAACCACGAGCTGGTCGAGCTAGGCCGCTTTTGGGAGCAGAAAGCCGATATTTCCTCTCCCGCCGCTCTTACGCCCGAAGAGAAAGAATGTGAGGAGATCTTCGTGCGCACCCACGAGCGTACGGCTACCGGACGGTACGTGATGAGACTCCCGTTCAAGGCCACTCCAACGACCCTCGCTGAGACTCGCAAGCCGGCAGAACGGCTGCAGTCAATCATGGAGCGACGATGTGACCAGGACTCGCGATTCGGAGAGCTCTACCGAGCCTTCATGCAGGAGTACGAAGACCTGCAACATATGACGGAGGTGAGCAGGTCCGAAGACCAAGAAGTAAGCAAGTGCTACTTACCACATCACGGAGTGTTCAAGGAGGCCAGCTCCACAACCAAGCTCAGAGTTGTGTTTAACGGGTCGCAACGCACGAAGTCCGGTGAATCGCTAAACTCGCACTTGCTCGTTGGCGCCAATCTCTTGCCGGCGCTCGCCGACGTGATCTCGCGTTGGCGCCGGCACCGCGTGGCCTTAGTGTCGGACATCAAACAGATGTACCGTCAAATCCTCGTGCATCCCGACGACCGCGGATTCCAGAGAATCCTATGGAGACGCAAGGTGACCAAACTGTTGCGCGAATTACTCTTGAACACAGTGACGTACGGTCTCGCGTGCTCGCCGTTTCTCGCAATCCGAACACTCATCCAGTTACCAACGACGAAAAATCGCGATATCCGCAGGGCGCCGTCGCACTGCTCGAGGATCGCTACGTCGACGATGTCCAGACTGGGGCGGACTCAATACCCGGCGCGATCGCGTTGCAAACTGAACTTTGCGAGCTCTGCATGGCGGGCGGGTTTCCGCTTCGGAAGTGGTCGTCGAACTATAAAGAAGCCCTAACGGGCATTCCCTTGGAACACCGTCAGTTCCAAGAACCGCACTCTTGGCAGAACGAAAGCCAGACCACGTTGGGCCTCTTATGGTACCCGAGCGAGGACTGTTTCGCGTTTATGATACACCCGCGCACGATCACACACTATACAAAGCGACGCGTTCTCGCGGAAACCGCACGTCTCTTCGACCCGCTGGAATGGCTCGCTCCTGTTATAATCCGCGCCAAGATTCTAATCCAGTCCGCGTGGCTGCAGCAACTGGATTGGGACACTCCGCTTCCTTCCTCCAACGCTCACCACTGGGAGCTTCTCTTCAAGGAACTTCCCTTGCTCAAAGGCCTCCGCGTGAACCGCTGGCTTGGCACTGACGCCGAGAACCAGCAATTGGAATTGCACGGCTTCGCCGACGCATCCGAACGAGGATACGCCGCCGTCGTGTACCTCCGCGTCTCTTCAGACAACTTCCAGGCAATACACATTCTGGCCGCCAAGAGCAAAGTGGCACCTGTAAAACAAGTGTCTCTGGCGCGCCTCGAACTGTGTGCCGCCGCTTCGCTCACCAATCTCGTAAAATACTATCGCACCATTTTAAGTCTGTCCACAGCACCTGTCTTTCTCTGGTCAGACTCCAAGACCACACTGCACTGGATTCGAGGGCACTCCTCCCGTTGGAAGACCTTTGTCGCAAACCGCGTGGCTCACATCCAGCTGCAGCTTCCCGACGCTCAATGGCGACACGTCCCGGGGCGGGACAATCCAGCCGATTGCGCCTCTAGGGGGATCGCACCGAGCGAGATACTGCACCACCCCTTGTGGTGGACGGGTCCCGCCTGGCTTCAGAAGGACTCCACTCACTGGCCGAACGAGGATCCTGAGATGCCGGAAGACCAGATGCCCGAGCAACGAGTCGTGGCGCAAGCCGCCACCGAAAGGGTGGAAGCCGAGCCTGAGATGCTCCTCAGGTTCTCCTCCCTGCACCGGCTACTGAGAGTCACAGCCTGGTGCTCTCGATGGCGGCACTCCGCCGCCCGCACGGCGCTCACGCTTCAACCAGACGAGCTAGACGAGGCACTGTTTCTGTGGCTCCGCGTAGTGCAAGGGCTGCACTACGCCGCCGAAGTCACCGCAGTCACCTCCAACCGCACTGTACCACTGAGAAGTTCACTGGTGCACTTAAATCCGTTCCTGGATAACCACGGCGTGGTAAGAGCTGGAGGACGTCTAAAGCACGCACCGCTGTCTCACGATGAGAAGCACCCGATGATCGTTCCACCATCGTCGTGGCTCGACTGCTGATCGACTCCTGCCACCGTCGGACACTGCACGGGGGAGTGCAGCTCACTCTCGGTGTCCTCCGCCTTCGATTTTGGATCCCACGAGGCCGAACAGTGGTCAAACAGATGCTGCACCGTTGCGTCACGTGCACACGGTGGCGAGCGGCCACCCCACAGCCGCCCATGGGAAACCTTCCTCGAGGACGAGTCACTCCGGCGCGCCCTTTCCTCCGGACCGGCTTGGACTACGCCGGCCCCATTCTCATCCGCACGAGCAGGGGACGAGGGCACAAGGCCCACAAGGCCTTTATCGCCGTGTTCGTCTGCCTCTGTTCCAAGGCCGTGCATCTCGATGTGGTCTCCGACTACACGACGGATGCATTCTTGCGGCATTCCGCCGCTTCACAGCACAGAGAGGCCTCTGTGAGGAAGTTTACTCGGACTGTGGCACAAACTTCGTCGGAGCTGACCGAGTCCTGCAAGACCTCTTCCGCGCTTCATCCGCCGACGGCCGTCGCATCGCCAACTTCGCCACCTCCGAAGGTGTGAAATGGCACTTTAATCCGCCTGCCGCACCACACTTCAACGGGCTTTGGGAGGCAGCGGTGAAGTCCACCAAACACCACCTTCGAAGAGTCATCGGAGAGAGCACACTCACTTTCGAGGAAATGTCCACTTTCCTCGCACAAGTGGAAGCCTGCCTGAACTCCGGACCACTCCAGGCCTTATCCGACGATCCGGACGACATTTCCGCGCTCACACCGGGGCACTTCCTGATCGGCGCCCCTCTTCTGGCCGTGCCATCACTCGAGGAGACAGCTGACGGCACGCTATCCCGGTGGCAGCACATCCAGAAAATGCGCGATCATTTCTGGTATCGATGGTCGCGCGAATACATCCACGGGATGACAGCCCGGCCGAAGTGGCACAAAACCGAGGACGCTCCTGACGTGGGGGCCTTATGCCTCGTACGCTCCGAGAGCACTCCACCGAGTCGATGGCCTCTTGCCCGAATCGTGAAGCTGCACCCCGGAGATGACGGCGTGGTCCGAGTTGCAACGATCCGGACATCCACCTCAGAGCTCGTGCGCCCGCTGTGCAAGCTCGTGCTACTTTCCTGGATCAAGGACCAGCCGCCCCCGGAGGATGCGTGAGCCCATCGACACTTAATTGTCTGTATCGACCTACCGCCAATGTTTAACGTTCACTTCGCGTAATTGTCCTTGTTGGCCTTCCGCCACTGGTTAAAGTTCACGTAATTATCGGTATTTCGGCCTTCCGCCTCAACTCAACTTATATTCGTAAATTGTCTTCGCGTCACATCACTTCACTTATCACGTATAGCAGAACACGTCACTGTTTATGTGTCTTGCTCGAGATCACCGCGTGTTGTGATACTGCGCACCACACCGCCATAGCGCGCTCACCACTCGCGACGGAATCGCGATCATGCAAATCGATCGTAAATCGATACTCGCGCCGCGACTTCGGGCACACCATCGAGCGCACCGTCTCGTTTCGTCAAGCATGACGAGGCGGGCGGGATGTTTGAGATCATGGAATTTGGTACCGAAAACCGCTTTCGGATGCACGCTTGTTCTCGCATGAGTTTAATAAATTGGAAATTTCGCCTTAAAATTGTCGTGTTAATGTTCTGTACTTATAGCATGGAGTTTCTTTTATTCGCATTTCGGAAAGCTCGTTGACATTCGCTCGTCAATAACAAAGTCAAGCAACCGCGCTCAAACAAAGGAAAACTCCATGCTATAAACAGTGCGATCGAAAACAAGCAACGATCTCGTCGGATCGTCAAACGAAACTTTGCCGTGAGCACGATGACGCAGGCCACCGATAGCCAATCACCCTCCCGAAATTCGAGCTCCGCGCATGTCAAGCGAGAACGTTTCCGCGAGCGGCCCTTGGCCACCAATCACGCATTGAGTCCTCGAATATCCTTCAATAGTTTTAAAACGCAATGAGATCATTGGTGATTAGCCCGGAGAGAGCCTCGTCTCGGAGGTAATAAAGGATCGCCGCGGCGCCGAGGAACCGCTCTCGCTCGCAGATCACCCGCTAGTATACATATACGACCGCCTTTGCACACTGCTTCATTCGCTCGCTTAATAGCTTTCGCCGCTTTTGCCGTGCTAACTTCTGTGCGCGCTACCGCTCACGGCTTTTCGCCTGAAAAAGACTTTGTAAATACGTGTACATATATATTTCTTTGGACATGTACTTGTCCTCCTCGTGCTGTCTTTAACCCGCGTATTCTCGAACACAGATAATTTTTATTATTTAACTTTGTTTAAATTTTCATCATTGTTAAATTACAGTTAAATAATAAGCATTTGAGATAAATAATATACACTTTCAAGACAATTCTAAAAATTTTTAAATACATTTATATTTCAATATATGAAACTTATTAATCTTTCCTTACTTTTTATCTTAAATATCTTTATCGCAAATTTGATTGTACTAATAATATTAGTTTATATAAACATAATTGTTTTCTTTAACTATATATATTTTTTACATTGTTTTTTTAATTACGTACTGTAAAAATATATTTGTCTATTTATACATGTATATTTTTAACATTGCTTTTTTAATTACATATAAGTATATTCTCTTTTAAATGTTTTTTTGATAGTTATATAGATTTTTACTTTATTAAAATTTATTTGTAAATTTATGTTTAACTGTAAATTTATTAATATAGTCAGTTTAATTACCATGTAAAAAAATGAATTTTTATGTAGACTCAGGAATTTTACTTACGCGCGTAAATTTATACCTATAATAGTTGGTCCCAAAATTATCTATTATAATGGTTGTAATTCCATTACAAAATTTTTTACAGTTCACATAATTTTACATAAATTTGTCCATTGATTACAGTGCTATAACATATTTTTTCCCAAAAAAAATTTTTTTTAAGAACTATATTTAATGTACATTCTAAAACAATTTGGATCTCTTATTTAAAAGAAGAATTTTTATTTTCTTTATTTATATTATAAAACATAAATTACGTTAATCTTATATCATTTTTTATTTACATCGTTTTTATCTTATATCTAATTAAATTAATAATATTAATTTATATAAATATACTCATATATTTTTTCTCTTCTTTCTTTTCTTATTTTTGGATTATAATTTGTGTTATATATACTTGATATTTATAACATATACATATATATTTATACTGTTACGTCTTTTTACGCGCCCGAGGCGCACGATGGATCAAAAGGGGGAAGGAGAGAAGGATAATAGGCCTCTCCGACGATTCTCTCGCACATCCGACGCTTCACTAACCGAAAGTTTATTGTTGGGCGCCATACGCGTAAATTCGCGTCCACTAACGTATGCTAAGATCGCGAAAAACCAAAGAGAGGCGCGAAACGCGATAATGTCGGTGTGCGAGTAATCGGCCAGCTCGACCTAACGGTTATGGGCGGGGTTGGTGAAGGGCAGCGCGGTATTCGGCGGGGCGACGCCTAAATCACTAACTCAGGCAATTAACAAATGAATAACAACGTTTATTCGGAGTAATTTCTCCGGTGAGAGAGTCAATGCCAATTCGGCTTTCATTGCTACCATAATCAAATAAGCAAATGATCACGCGGATGTCAGAAATGAAACAAACAATAATCGTCACGCGGAGGTAAGAAGTGAACGGAATATTACGTTAATTTACAGTAAACGCGCGGAATGCGCCGTTATCAAATCAGAGGATAATAGTAGAAAATTAAACTTACAACTAACATAGCATATCGGCAAAACGACAGTCGAATACGCAATAATTGAAGTAAACGCGAAATAATATCAATAGAAAGTACGGTTGAACGCGAAAGATCGCGAATTCATGGTGTGTCACGCTCGGAGCGCGTGGCGCGTCCAAAGCCACGCAGGGATTCTGTCGCCAAATTACCACACTCTAATGCAAGTACCTTAATCTAACGCAAATAATAAACGTCCCAACGCAATTAGGACCAAACGCAACGCGCTAGTGCTAGCGATATTCTAACGCGAATAACGCGGGGCAGAGGCCCTCGACATAACGCGAAATACTGTAGCTAACGCGAAAATACGAAACTTCCGCGAGTAACCACGCAAGATGCTATAACTAACGCGAAAACTATTACAACGCGAATAGTATTGGAACGCACTTATTCTAAAGCGGGAAACAACCAAACGCGAGCCGCAAGCTAACGCAGATAGTATTTTACCGCGGATACCATCTAAACGCAACTACTCCAACGCGAAAATAACCGAACGCGAATGATATTCTAGAACGCAATTATTCCAACGCGAGAAAACGATCTTAACGCAACGAATGATCCATAATGCGTGAACGCGAGAAACATTCGGACGCAATTACTGCCGCGTGTGGAATCTAAGTCCCGGCCGTACAATGTACGACGCACAATGAGACACGCGGTCGCAAACACGAAGGTCGCGAGACATGGCGAATCCACGATATCGAATTCCGTTTCGGACACGCCGGCCGCGATCTCCAGAGGTTCGCAAATTTTGGTTACGATCCCGTGGCCACGAGACCATTCCGGTGCCCCTCGCTTTCGCTATCGATCGCGAAATCAACGCCTAGTCGGCGACACGAACACAATATCGAAATTAATCCCGAGCGAGGAGCGCAACCCGGAGGGCGGTGTCGTGGCTTTACATACCGAATATTACCGAGGCAACCTCACCGTTCGTCTGCTCTCCCTCGAAAGGTCCTCGCCGTCGTCCCAAGGGTCAGGAGAATCGCCAGGAAAATCGGCAAGAAAATCGCCAAGTTACTAATTCAATATCGCGACAGATAAATTTCGATGCGCAGGCTGTCGAGGACGATCCAGGAGTGCTCCCGAAATTTCGCTCGATGGCGGAATCGATTGCGCGCCCCACCCCGGGCGTACGCAGCCGCTCGACGCTACCGCGCGGACCAATTAGGGGTAAGCTTGCAGGCTCGCGACGTATCCTTGTGCAGGGCCGTCAATCACGGCTCCCGCAGGGCGCTTAGTGGTTCCTTGCTCGCACGGCACTTTCGCCGGGATTTTTCCCAGCAGCTGACGGGACGCTAAAGGTGGAAGCACATAAAATTGCAGGAGCCATAAGCAGAATGCAGAAGCCATATGCGCATGCGCTATGGTATCTGTTAGAGCTCTACAGATACCATAGCGCATGCGCATATGGCTTCTGCATTCTGCCCATGGCTCCTGCAATTTTATGTGCTTCCACCTTAATTCCCTCTCGTTCCTCCCTTTCGGTCCGGGAATGGCGGCCGACCATCCCGGAGTCCGGTCTGCAGGTGAGGAGGGCAGGTGAACTTCATTCCGCCCCGGCGTCCCGGGGCCCTGCCTCTACGGGTCCGTCCGTCGCGGTGCCATGCACCGCGCGCGTGTCCTACTGCGCTCCCTTGAGCCTGTTGGCCCGCGAGTCCCGCCGCGGTCCGCTCGCGTCGATCGATATTTTGGCTCGATTCCCCCTCGGTCGACTCAGCATCTTACGACCCGCTGCATCTTCTCAGGAACTCCGGTCTCAGCTCGGTGAGGCGCCACGCAATAATACAAAAGAAAAATAAAAGGGATCAAAATACGGAAACGCAATTAGTTATGCCCCTGGATCTCTCGCTTTGACTTGTTGGACCGTCCTCGGGCGCGAAACCCGCGCCTTGTGACGGCGGAGGGCGCTGCCACGATGCAGCGAAACTGCAACGTCACAATACATTTTTTAAAAACATTTTTAATATTGTTTTTATAATTATGTAAATATAGGGGAGACCGGGGCCAAACCGTCCGTTTTTTTTCGGTGCCGATTTTTAACAACAAAATAAATAATTGTAGTTAAATGTGGTATACCACTGTAAAGAGTGAACCTTTAGCTACAAAATTTATATAGGAAATTTTTGTCTACGTCGCTTTGTTTAACCGGTATAGAGCAAAAACGACAACGGTGGAAAAATTGAAATCTAAAAAATGCCGGAGTTAAACCGTCTCCCTCCGGGGCTAATCCGTCACACTGCATTTTCAATACATATACGTACATCTAATCCTGAAAAGTGATAGGATACATTTTAATAATTGTTTTTTAAGAGAAAAATATAAAAATTTATTTAAAATTTTTATGCGAAACATTATTAAAAAATAATTGTTTTACCTATTCCAGAGCCGGGATTTAGTTGCACATTTCGGGCCGATTCCCGAGGCGACGCCTCCTATACCCCCACTACCGCTCGAGGCTCAGCGGCCGAGCCGCCGATCGCTCACGTGACGCGTCATCTCAGGAGCGTCGCGCGTGCTATAAGCATGATGGAACTGTAATCTCCCCCGAATAATATTAAAAAGTTAGTTATATAGAATATATAATTATAATTAGGACAATAGTTTCCGCGCCACCCATAGGGTACTATTGCTGACGCCTTTTTTTTCAAGTGGTTTTCCCAGTAGGCCTATTCCACTAAAAAGAAAAATAATGTGAAATTTATTAATGAACGAAAGAGCTAGCTCGCATTAATAAAGTTAATGATTTATCGTTTAAGTTTAAGGAAGAACGTTTATCGGTTTTTATGATTTCCATTTTCGAAAACGAGCATTCATATAAGAATGTGGATCCAAACATGGAAAAAAATTCGAAGACCAAAATTTTTAAGATTAGGGTAACTTGAATTATTTAAAATCTTAAAAAAGTCCGCCTCTTTTTCTGGACAAGTCTTGAGGGAAAGATCATTTTGCAAATCGCAAAGTTCCTCTTGAAAGTCTAAATTTTGTTCTTTGATTCCCGCATTGAGAGGATATTCGAACAGAATCAAGTCCCTTCTAAGACTTTCGAAGTCAGTAAAATGCGTGTCGAACTGACTTATCAATGAGTCAATTAAGTGAATGTTTTTTTAAATTACAGCTTGTGCCGTATTCTTCGAAGAGAATTTGGCAAGAGAGATAGAAATGGAGAATACCTTTTTCCAAATAATTTTTAAATAAAATTAATTTTCTACGAAATGAATCAATATGACTAATTAATTGACATATTGTTTGGTTGGGCTTTTGCAGTTTTAAAAATATTTAAATGATTGGTTACATCTGTGATAAGAGCGAGTTCACAAAGAAACTTCGTATTTACGAAGAGAGATTTAAATTTCCTACGTTATCTATGCCGCGCATTCGATATGCAATTGTTTTGATTCCTTCTTGTTTTCCAACCGTTATTGTCGCTGGCGGATCACTTCGTGAAACGTGGATATAAAGTGCGTGGATATAAACTCTTATTATTCTTCGTTATTCTTATATTTCTTCGAAAAGTTATAAGGTTTGTTTTTTTGTATAGTTTTTCCTTAAGTGTGCGTGCTAATGATTGTGTAATTTTTTTGTCAAACCAGTACGATGGCCAGTGAGCAAAGGTATGAACAACATTTTGATAAGAAATGGGAGGATAGTTTTTTTGCACTTATTGGCAATCACACGGTGTGTATTTTATGCAAATATAAACCTGCTGTTGTGAAAAAATTTGTCATTGAGAGACATTATGAAAAAAAACATGCAAGTGAATATTCAAAATATGAAGGTCAAGAAAAATGTAATTTAATAGAGGGTTTAAAATTGATTTATCAGGAAAGTTCCAGTTCTAATGATAATTCTAATAATGCTAATTCTTCGGTAAAAGCTGTTACTGCATCATATGCTATTTCGCTTCTTATTGCCCAACATTCTAAGCCGTTTATGGAAGGTAATTTTATAAAGAAATGTCTCATCGAGGCAGTAAAATCATTCGGCAATTCATTGACGCTTGCTGAAGCTGCTAGCATTCCTTTAAGTAAAAAGACAGTGGCAGCAAGAATTACTGATATTGCTTGTTCGATAGAAGAAAAACTAAAATTTTTGTTAGCCAGTTGTGCTTATTTTTCATTATGTTTAGATGAAAGCACCGATATTGGACATGTGAGTCAATTGAGTATTTTTGCTCGAATTGTACAAAACGATTTTTCACATGTCGAGGAGCTCTTAGATTTTGTTCCATTACATGACACAACAACAGGTCTAGATATTTTTAAAGCCGTGGAAAAAACTCTTCAAAAATTGAATACCGATTTTTCGAAATGTTCAGCCATAGTAACAGATGGCGCAAAAGCGATGGTAGGTCACAAAATTGGTTTCTTCGGTCAAATAAAGCAGCGCAATTTAAAATTCCCCCTTATTCACTGTATTATTCATCAAGAAGCATTATGTGGGAAAGCTATAAAATTGTCTGCAGCCATGAAAACTGTTACAAAAATCATCAATTCAATAAAAGGCGGCCACAAGTTTCTTTCTCATCGAAAATTTCAACACTTTCTCGAAGAACATAATGCACTTTATACAGATGTACCCCTACATTGTGAAGTCCGATGGCTCAGTGCTGCAAAATGTTTAGAAAAGTTTTTTGCGATAAGAAAAGAGATCTTCCTTTTCTTGCAAGAAATGTCTAGTGGCAAAGATAATGACATTAAATCTCTCTCCGAAGATACGGAGTTTCTTTGTGAACTCGCTCTTATCACCGATGTAACCAATCATTTAAATACTTTAAATTTAAAGCTGCAAAAGCCCGACCAAACAATATGTCAATTAGTTAGACATATTGACTCATTTCGTAGAAAATTAATTTTATTTAAAAATCATTTAGAAAAAGATGCTCTTCATTTCTATCCCTCTTGCCAGATTCTCTTCGAAGAATACGGCACAAGCTGTAATTTTAAAAAACATATTCAGTTAATTGACTCATTAATAACTCAGTTCGACAAGCGTTTTACTGACTTCGAAAGTCTTAGAAAGGACTTAGTTTTGTTCGAAAATCCTCTCACTGCGGAAATCGAAAAACAAAATGTAGAATTTCAAGAGGAACTTTGCGATTTGCAAAATGATCTTTCCCTTAAAACTCGTCCAGAAAAAGGAGCGGACTTTTTTAAGATTTTAAACAATTCAAATTACCCTAATCTTAAAAATTTTGGTCTTCGAATTTTTTCCATGTTCGGATCCACATACTTATGTGAATGCTCGTTTTCGAAAATGAAAATGATAAAAACCGATAAACGTTCTTCCTTAAGCGATAAATCATTAACTTCATTAATGCGAGCTAGTTCTTCTAACATTCCTATAGATATCCCATCTATTGTAAAATCATGTAAACGGCCTAGAAAATCGACCAATTAGTAAATGAGAGTAAAATAAAGAGGAACAGAAATGCATTCTGCGATTGGCGCAGTAATTGCAAATAAAATGCATTCTGCGCAGTGCGCAGTGATGAGAGTAAAATAAAGAGGAACAGAAATGCATTCTGCGATTGGCGCAGTAATTGCAAATAAAATGCATTCTGCGCAGTGCGCAGTGATGAAAGTAAAATAAAGAGGAACAGAAATGCATTCTGCGATTGGCGCAGTAATTGCAAATAAAATGCATTCTGCGCAGTGCGCAGTGATGAGAGTAAAATAAAGAGGAACAGAAATGCATTCTGCGATTGGCGCAGTAGTTGCAAATAAAATGCATTCTGCGCAGTGCGCAGTGATGAGAGTAAAATAAAGAGGAACAGAAATGCATTCTGCGATAGGTGCAGTAATTGCAAATCAAATGCATTCTGCGCAGTGCGCAGTGATTACTTTATCATTCAAAGGAAAAAAAGAAAAATACATATTATCTTTTCAGTGGAGTAGGCCTACTGGGGATACCACTTTAAAAAAAACGCGTCAGCAATAGTACCCCATGGGTGGCGCGGAAACTATTGTCCTAATTATAATTATATATTCTATATAACTAACTTTTTAATATTATTCGGGGGAGATTACAGTTCCATCATGCTTATAGCACGCGCGACGCTCCTGAGATGACGCGTCACGTGAGCGATCGGCAGCTCGGCCGCTGAGCGTCGAGCGGTAGTGGGGGTATAGGAGGCGTCGCCTCGGGAATCGGCCCGAAATGTGCAACTAAATCCCGGCTCTGACCTATTCCATAAAATAATTTAGGCACATGAATACAGATCCTGACAAGCGCACGCATGTGTTGTGTGTCCTACGCTCGCACGCAATGCACTGTTTCCCATATGCTCTGTTTATTGTCAACTTCTCTGAGCACACGCAGTACGTATTATCCAAGTCTTCGTCAGCTCACGGCGATTTCAGGTTAGGTTGTGACCGGACGGCACGAGTTAGGCCCGATTCCGGCGGATAATATTCCTATCAAACGGTCGCCACTCGGTTTCATCTTCGGCTACCGAGAAGGTATGTTAGTATCAACGCCCGATTCTTCGCAAGACGCTAATATTATTTCTTTCTTTCAGATCGATGTCCCTGATGGATCACCGTTGCTGCTACCCGTCTCCAGATCCTCGCCTATTCGCATACTGGATAATGGTAAGTATCGCTAATAACTTAGCCGCTAACTCCCTTTCTCTATTTCAGATTGGCATCCAGGATGGATCGCCGTTGCTGCTACCCGTCTCCGGATCCTCGCATTACCGCATACCAGATGAAGGTAAGTCCCGATAATTATTTTAATTATGTACTAATACTTTTCTTCTGTTGCAGATTCCTGCCCAGGATGGATCGTCGCTGCTGCTGAACTTCCCCGGATCCTCGCTTTATATCGCATACCGGATTGCCGCTGGACAACGATGGATCATCGCCAAAGGACAAGGTAAGTAGAAGGTAAGTATAGTTAATTTTATAATTAATCTTGAGACTTTGTTTCAGAAATAATTATTCTTTAATTGTAGATCATCATTTCAACTCTACAGGCCGTTTCACAATTGTCATAAAGGTGCTTTACAACGATGGTATTGCGCCTCGGTGTGGATTGCGCTTTTTCGATAAAAGTTGCACAATTGGTTAATTTGCGTATCTCGGCTTATCAGTTTCGTCGATACAATGCCATTTATCAAGATAATTAATTTCGCCAGAGTGCTCGATGCCCCTTGGCAATCACTCCAAGATCACGTGACACATACGCGATTATCACTCTATCATACAATGTCCGTGCGCACAATTAACGCTGGAGTATTCGGTTGTTTTATACAATAATTAACGCCGTCCGCACAATACTTTGTATCCGCGTAACCCAATGTTCGCGGTTGTTATATACTCGGTATGCACTTCCGTTAGTTAACAATGTATCCGAATTTCAACTCGACGTATTCGGCTAACACTCGATTGTAATTGGCAACCGGTGCCCCTCGCTATTGTTAAACGAGTTATTTTATGCGATAGTACGCGGGAGTTCCCGGTTGTTAAGTATAACACGTATGCTGTGAGTATAGAGCGTGATACGTCTTTTCGCTACGGCTATACCCGAGAGACTGCCTCGAGCAATGGCTCTCGCTTCGCCTCCCCACTATGCCGAGTCGTTCCCACTCCCGAACTTTCTCTTTTCGCCTATTGTATTCGGCACGTACGCCCGGCGCGATCACGCGAAACAACATGACTATCACGCTCCCGCCGTATGCCCTATTGCGCACTTCGCCTTCACGATCGTTCCAGAAGGTTCCCGTGGAATTTTCCACGCGCAGCGCAGTGCGAGAACCTTCCGCCTTCGATCCCGATGCACCAGCTTTTCACCTTTTGGAATTCTTTAGTGTCGTTGACGCAGACCCGTGCGCAGCTCCTTGGAGATGCCCTTGATGACGATTCCGGGTGAATTTCCCGTAGATCATGTCCAGGTGAGCTTTCGA
>NW_027250359.1:0-24923 GCF_030848795.1 Temnothorax nylanderi | reverse complement strand
CTTTTACTCATATATCCCATATATTCTTTTCTTTTTACTCATATATCTCGGAATTCTTTAATTCTACCAACTTTTATACATTATGAGCTTATTTCTTCGATCGATTCTCGATCGATCGATTGAAAAATAAATCAATAAATAAGCTGAAATGTATCCATTTCTGAAGTTACGATAGCAAATGTGAAAGGGGTCTCCGAGACCCCAGTGTATAATAAGAAAATAAGACTGTGTATACCTAGGGTTAAAAAAGATAACATGTAATTTATTCACGCTCATGTGCAAAGTAACGTCGGCCACGCACAAATTATAGATAATGATAGTACGGATACAAAATTCGGTTTTGTGAAGCGCAAACGAAAGCCAGAGCCTTGCAAAGTTTCTTATTCACGCATCATGGAAATGTACGCCCTTAATCTAGACATCATTCCTTCTATACACCCTTTACAAATATAGAAAGAGGACATCGAAAGATGAGAATGGATTAAGTCATTAAGTACAATGTTAAATTTACGTGAAAATCCATGTACACGGAAAATCTCGAGATTTTTGAGTCTCTTTCTCTCTCTTTTAGGCTATTGCTTGGAGCTAAAAAACGACGCCCATTCGGAACTAATTCTTTAGTGCAATTTTATTGATTCATACGATCATTCGACACTAAAATAAGTTAAAAAACGAAAATGCTATTAAATTAAGGGGTGCATTTCTGAGATATTAACAAAAAATATCATTTTCCATTGTTTTCAAAATATCTCGAAAACGACGCAAAATACGAAAAAAGTACAAGAAAACGTTTTTGTAGGAAATAAAATTTTGCATCGAATACGTATATAAAAAATTTCTTTCCGATATCGGAAACCCAAGAAATAAAATTAAAACAAAATTAAAAAATAGCGAAAATTTGGGAAAAAAGATTTTTTTACATTTTTGCGTACAACTTTTTTTCTAGCAGTCTAACCGATTTTTTCGTTCTGAGATAAAAGAAAGTAGACATTCTAACGAAAAAAACGCGAGGTCAAAAACATTTTTACGACCAATAGTGACCGAGATATCGTTCACGCAAGTTGAATGGTTTCAGTCGGTTTTTCAGTGTTTTGCTTATATTTTAATTTAATATTATTTAAACTGGTTTTTTTTACAATTATTAACGAAAACATATACAATATATTTCTTTAAAAAAGTCTTTTTCAGGCACAACTAAACAATTTTCAATTTCCATATCTTATTACTGCTTATGCCTCACTGCATACTCTTACGGCTATTGTAGATGACGCATAAAAGTTATGTATTTTCATTGATAATTGCAAAAAAACCAGTTTAAATAACATTAAATTAAAATAAAAGCAAAACACTGAAAAACCGACTAAAACCATTCAACTTGCGTGAACGATATCTCGGTCACTATTGGTCGTAAAAATGTTTTTGACCTCGCGTTTTGTTCGTTAGAATGTCTACTTTCTTTTATCTCAGAACGAAAAAATCGGTTAGACTGCTAGAAAAGAAGTTGTACGCAAAAATGTAAAAAAAATCTTTTTTCCCAAATTTTCGCTATTTTTTAATTTCGTTTTAATTTTATTTCTTGGGTTTCCGATATCGGAAAGAAATTTTTTATATACGTATTCGATGTAAAATTTTATTTCCTACAAAAAAGTTCTCTTGTACTTTTTTCGTATTTTGCGTCGTTTTCGAGATATTTTGAAAACAATGTAAATTAATATTTTTTGTTAATATCTCAGAAGTGCACCCCTTAATTTAATAGCATTTTCGTTTTTTAACTTATTTTAGTGTCGAATGATCGTATGAATCAATAAAATTCCACTAAAGAATTAGTTCCTTTTAAAAACACATAGACAATAGCCTATTTCTACGGTAACAAAAGCTCACGTCAAACCGTGTATACGATATCGTGTTAAAACTTCCAGTTGTAGGAGACGGAAAAATTTAACGGAGCCGATCGGGACTCGAACTCCGCAGGATCCTTCGTTCACACGCCTAGCACATAGGCTGCTACCCCACGACTGCTCCACTACTACGCTAATTTCCCCGATCTCCTACCAATACCGGCCCTACGACCATAAATTTCCTACACAGTAAACGACCGTTTCGGTCAAACAAACTTCAACCGATGACATATAATGTGCGCTTTTAAATATAAAAAAAATACATAATTATACTCGATAAATAGAAAACAAATAGGCGTTAAACTTGCACACATAAGTGAATCTCGCGTATTATTAATAAATAAATATAAAATAATGTTGTAAATGTGTACTTGGCGCCTTTTTTTTACCTTTTTTGAAAATTACATTTACGTGGTAACAAAACGATATTTTCACAAGCTCAAACTATTCAGTATATCCGCTGTGATCTGTTTTTCATTAAAATGTAGGGGAGACCGGGGCCTAACCGTCGCCGGGGTTGAACCGTCAAACCAAATATCTCGGAACCTGTATATTGTGCGAACTCGCTATTAACATTGTAAACGCTGCTTATGGTACCCATGTGACCTACGGAGTTTCGGCAGGTTACCTGCTGTGTTATGATTTTTACGAGGGCAAACGTGTTTTCGGAAGGTGAAAGTTACATTTTCTGCGCGTGGAAATTTTGTAATATCTGCAATAATATTTGCTCTCCAAATCTCGAGGTACGTGATTATAAAGAGTAATGCATGCTGAACACGAATCCAGTGTAGTTTTTTCATTATCGTTGATGTCTAATATTCGTGGGCGATCAAACCTGAAACTTGTGTTTGGGGTTAATCCGTCAGTAAGCAGTCCGGGTGCATTTCCAAGGCATTTCCGGGCATTTCCAGGCTCACTGCATATGGAATATGGATGAGACGGGAATTACAACCGTTTAGACACCGAATAGAGTCATCGGACGTCGAGGAGTGAAACAAGTCGGGCGAGTGACTTCTGCGGAAAGAGGAACCCTCGTAACTATTTTTAATAATGTTTCGCATAAAAATTTTAAATAAATTTTTATATTTTTCTCTTAAAAAACAATTATTAAGATGTATCCTATCATTTTTCAGGATTAGATGTACGTATATGTATTGAAAATGCAGTGTGACGGTTAAACCCCGGCATTTTGAGATTTCAATTTTTCCACCGTTGTCGTTTTTGCTCTATACCGGTTAAACAAAGCGACGTAGATAAAAATTTCCTATATAAATTTTGTAGCTAAAGGTTCACTCTTTACAGTGGTATACCACATTTAACTAAAATTATTTATTTTCTTGTTAAAAATCGGCACCGAAAAAAAACTGACGGTTAGGCCCCGGTCTCCCCTACTCTTTCGTGAACTATTCATCATCATATACTGTAGGTAGGTACCAATAAATTTAGATTTAGTAAAAACATAAGATAAATGCTATTATTTATCAAAATTCATTTAATCAGTAAGCTTAAAGATGCAATTATTAATCCATATAACTAATCTATCCATATATATATATATATATATATATATATATATATGTATATATATATATATATATATATTAGGGTGATTCAAAAAAACCTTCTTTTTTTATTTTTCGCGATACACCCCAAAATATCAAAGCTTACCTAAAAAAAGAATTTTCCGTAAAAGGGGAGCAAAATCGAACAAGTTTTAGAGGTCGCTACCAGCGATTTTCAATATTTTCGATTAAAAAATCGGTTTTTTTTTCAAATATTCAAAATTGCATAACTTTTCGAGTTTTAATGATAGAGGCATGAAATTTTCAGGGAATCTTCGTCAATTCATGTAGTTTATGAATATTGAGTTAAAAAATTTATTTTCGGAAACAATTTTTTTACGTTTCTTTTGTTTATAATAAAAAATAATTGTCTATAACTAATAGGCGCCAGCGATCTGGGACTTGGTTTTGATTTTAAATTACATCTAGGTAATCCAAAAACACATTTCAATAATCAAATGCTTGAACATCTTCCCTAGGGAGGGAGAGTAGTTACTTTCGGGGCGAAAATAGCGTTTTTCAGACTCGTGTGATTTGCCGCCCGAGCCGAAGGCGAGGGCGGCAAACTTCACACTCGTCTGAAAAACGTTATTTTCACCCATTGGTGCACACGATATTTTCACAATATCTTTATCACAATATACTATTTTTTGTCAATTGGGAAAATTATTGTGTTTGCATACATATCAACTTTACAAGTAAGTACACATCTTACATATTATTTTTGAGATACTTAGAATCGAAATCAAAAACATAACCACAATCGTACATATTTTTCCATTGTAAATAGTTACATTCCACATTTACAATGAGTCTTAGCAATTAGACAATGAATGCCATAATTATATACTGCAGCATTTACATATTTATTAATTATAGGTCTACTTTTGTGTTGTTTCTTTTGTTGTTCTTTGTTTCGTTTTTTTCTGTCGTTTTACAAGGAAATCTTTCTCAAATATAAATATTCTTCATTGTTTATACACTCAAACAATGAAGAATATTTATATTTGAGAAAGATTTCCTTGTAAAACGACAGAAAAAAACGAAACAAAGAACAACAAAAGAAACAACACAAAAAGTAGACCTATAATTAATAAATATGTAAATGCTGCAGTATATAATTATGGCATTCATTGTCTAATTGCTAAGACTCATTGTAAATGTGGAATGTAACTATTTACAATGGAAAAATATGTACGATTGTGGTTATGTTTTTGATTTCGATTCTAAGTATCTCAAAAATAATATGTAAGATGTGTACTTACTTGTAAAGTTGATATGTATGCAAACACAATAATTTTCCCAATTGACAAAAAATAGTATATTGTGATAAAGATATTGTGAAAAATATCGTGTGCACCAATGGGTGAAAATAACGTTTTTCAGACGAGTGTGAAGTTTGCCGCCCTCGCCTTCGGCTCGGGCGGCAAATCACACGAGTCTGAAAAACGCTATTTTCGCCCCGAAAGTAACTACTCTCCCTCCCTAGGGAAGATGTTCAAGCATTTGATTATTGAAATGTGTTTTTGGATTACCTAGATGTAATTTAAAATCAAAACCAAGTCCCAGATCGCTGGCGCCTATTAGTTATAGACAATTATTTTTTTATTATAAACAAAAGAAACGTAAAAAAATTGTTTCCGAAAATAAATTTTTTAACTCAATATTCATAAACTACATGAATTGACGAAGATTCCCTGAAAATTCATGCCTCTATCATTAAAACTCGAAAAGTTATGCAATTTTGAATATTTGAAAAAAAAACCGATTTTTTAATCGAAAATATTGAAAATCGCTGGTAGCGACCTCTAAAACTTGTTCGATTTTGCTCCCCTTTTACGGAAAATTCTTTTTTTAGGTAAGCTTTGATATTTTGGGGTGTATCGCGAAAAATAAAAAAAGAAGGTTTTTTTGAATCACCCTAATATATATATATATATATATATAATATATATAATTATATATATATATATATATAATTCAGTTACGACTGACTCATCAACGCTTAGCCCAAACCTCTAAACCTAGAAACATAAAATTCGGGGAGTATATTCCTTCCACGACGTAAGTACCCACTAAGAAGGGATTTTTAGAAATTCGACCCCTAACGGTAAAAAGGGGTAAAATGTGTGTTACCGTAGCGAAGCTACGGGTATCAAGCTAGTTTAATTATATGGATTTAATTTTAATTGTTATATACAAATTATCTAATACTTTAACGAAAATTCAAATTAATTCCAAACTAATTCCACTTAAAAAGAATTATTAAATGTCTAATACAAAATCTGAATTTGTAGAATATAAAGTTTATCTTTGTTTTGCATATAATAAGAAAAAAAATCTTATTAATTATTTCGGCTCGTGCGGATGGAAAGTATTTAATTTTCAGATCCAATTAATTTCTAAATGTTGAGCAAGACTTAATAATAACGGTCTCCTGGATGTTAGCGAACACCAATAAGTAAAACATTATTCTTCGCATATTTTTCCCGATTTATCATTAATCAACTTCAGTCAAAAGAAAGACTTCTTGGTCTTCTTCCACACATAGCAATTGGGCACTGCTACGTGTGACTTAGGTAAGCACACTACATGTACGGTATTTAACAAAGATACCTACCACTTTCTTCTATCAAAGTATAAATGTATAAAACCAACATTACATAAAATGTCCGGATATCCGGCAGATGCAAAAGAAAAGTAATGCGCGTGTCGCAGAGACAGCAAGAAACGTTAGTTACGTTCTATGTGCGTCGAACCAATTTCAGAGATGTTTCGATGTAAAGGGAAAGAACAGCATGGGAGTGAACTAAATTTATATTCTGTGCTTTATATTTAAAATTATATCTAATTTCTACAACGGTGTATAGTCTGCGCCCTGCGGGCCGTAGTAGATTTCGACTACCGTTGCTTTGTACGCTTCGATGCCATGGCATACGACGCGAATAGCGACTGTGCAACAATTGTAGCAAGGATGTGACGCGATGTCGCGTCGGCGGTCGTTTTACAAAAAGGTAGTTTAAAAAATCGTTATCACCGAAACTGTTTGTAAAAATAATTATGAAGCATAGAACTCTTATAGAACTGTCGAAAATAATTGTTAGAAGTGTGAAAAATCATCAGCACGACACTTCTCACTAAGCGTCGTGCTGGGCGCGAATAAAAATTGTTTAAAAACTGCTAATTGTTAATTGGTATAATGTGGCGATTACATCGACACACTCGTCACCGCCGGGTGAACGATCCAAACGCTCGCGCAAAGGTAAACGCTAATAATAGACATAAACACAGTGAAGGATCATGTGAACAGTATACTGAGAATTGTTAAACCCCCGGATTGCAAACTTAGCGGAAAGCGTTTAAATGTAAGGCCGACATCTCTCGCGATGTGATGCGGCGATGCAATGACAGGTAGGTGCATCCGGGGTGTGCGCGGTCGCGGCGGGCGAACTATCAGAGCCGTCGGAAGCGTGACCGCGACCGAGATAAACGCGGACGGACTTTTCTCGAATTTCGTGAAGAGTCTAGAAGAGCACGTCGTCCTCAGAAAGGACAATAATCGAGACGGTTAACAAAGACGCGACCGCCGGCATTCGACTTTTGGACTTGCTAACGCGCGGTCGTGTGAATATTATAAGCGAGATCTTACAGACAGAGACCAGACTGTATAGTCGCGAACAATAAATCAGGCTACATTTCAAAGACATTATAATACTTAATATTCGCCTCACAATCTTCCTCCTACATTCACGCGCTATCCTAAATAAACCAAAGATAGAATATCGATCTGAAAGTGTATGTTATATGTGGAATTCGATCAGAACTATCGGGAACTTGCGTCAAATACTGGCCTAGTTTACGCCGATCTCTTGATACGCGTATCAAATAGTATATTTGAGCTGAATCAACCAATAATCAAACTAATTACTAGTTATTTACTATTTAATACGCGTATCAAGTGATTGGTGTAAACTAGACTATTGTAATATTCAACGCGTTTGGTACTTCAGAGGAGTGCTGTACTAGATTCGCGAAGTTAACACATTTTTTCAATTTCGATTTTTTATAATGTAAGTATAAAAGCGGAACCCTTTTTAATTTTTTTCAGGAACTGTAGAACTATGAAAAGTGCTATTAGAACTCTTAGTATTTTTTTTTAAGTTCGTAAAATGTCATGCCAACTTCACAGATCCGTAGATCTCGTCGTAAATTTCATGTCGTGCCATCAAGCGCTGTCGACGAAAATCACTTGAAACATTTAGGTGCAACGCGGACGTATTGTCTCTGACAGTACGAAAACCTGTTGTGCGGAGTGGATACGCGAAAAACACGTAAGTGAATACAAAAATTTTATGTCGCGAGAGCTGGTGGACAGTGACGGATTTTTAATTAGTAAACAACGCCAGTCGCGACGGATGAACGACAGATTTTTGTACTTCGGGCCTGTGCATCGATGCCTTAGGCGCACGTCTGTTAATTAGATAGAAAATTATTAACATTGTTAATAATCGCTAAAACTGTGGCAAATTTTCTATCTAATTAACAGACGTGCGTTTAAGGTATCGATACAAAATTATGGTGTGTAAACATTGATAAAAGCAAAATCTACGCCAACTCATCACGGACTCTATCCGTCGTAAAATGGACACTCTCGGCTCGTTTTTCTGTACAGCGGTAATATATAGTGGCGGCTCCGCCGTCGTGTGAAAGGGTTAATTTAGTACGTTATGAGCTTTATGGGCTTTATAGAATCGTAAGAAACTATTATAATAATATAATAACCACACTGAATGAACGATAACGATAAGTTCAATAATTTTATCAAGTCAAGGTCTGTATCAAATGGTACACCGACTAGTAATACGTAATTATTTTTATAACTGAACGCTAAATATATAATCTATTTATTACATATTAAATATTTTCCGATGAGCCAACTTTATCGCCCATTTTTTGCTTTGTTTCATAATCTCGATATAACTCACTTATTTTAAACATCTTAATTGTTACACTAAGTAATTGTTAATTGTAACTGGGACATGCAGATTGAATTATGTAGAATAATAGAAAAAAAAGGGGGAGTTTCCGGCATATTTTATCAGTTTCTATTATCGAAAGCGAGCGGTGCCATATGAAAACATTAAATTACTTCGATGTACATTGCGAGAGAAATATTTATGTGATTTCTCGTCTCCGACGTTTACAATTTACTGTGGTCACGGCAAAAAGACAGGTCTTAAATAGATATAAAAGATTGTCAGCGTATAAATGTAAAATCCGCAATACAGCTCGTAGGAAAAATTAAACAGACGTAAAAGTTCTCTCGGTATAGTTCATTAGAAAGTAAAGTATTCGAGCGAATTAAATAATCATATGAGTTATTGAAGTTTTGGCGCACGATTTCTTTTTTTATGGAAACAATATGGACAGATATAGACAGTTTATAAATTTGATTGTTGAAACTTTTAATAAAATTATAATTTTTTTAACATCTGACGGTTGATTCGAAGTCTATTCATATTTCTAAAAATATATATATATGGGGCAAAATTTGTCAACCGGGACACCGGCCTGCCCATAATTGTTTTCATCGCAGAAAAACGATCTTGCGCCTAGAGGTAGCTATGGGTAAGAGCTATCGAAAGCCGTGTGCAACTTTGCAGAATTCAAAATGGCGGTCCCAAGATGGCGCTTCAAAGTGCCAAAAATCTCTTCGTTCTCATACGAACCTTGGATCTTTAGCTCATTCATGATTAAAACAGCTCTAAAATGACCTGTGTTAGAGTTAATAATAGGTTGACCACGAATCAGTAGCTGGGTGATCGAAATTTGGGATGGTAATCCAATATGGTGGCCAGAAACTTTATTTACGCACCGCAAACTACTGACAATTGACCGGATCTACTTGAAAATGGTTGTGCGAGTGGTTCATGGACTGTATATGACAAATCCGATCCCAAAGAAGCAAAATCCAAAATGGCGATGATCGGAATCCAAGATGGTGATCCAATATGGCGTTCGATCCACTCTGTATTGTAAGTCACTGGAAATTCAGCAGATCCACTCAAAAATGATTGCGTGGATGATTTTGGGACTGCTCATCATAGATCTGACCTCAGTCAAGCCAAATCCAAAATGGCAGATCCAATATGGTGGCTAAACACTCCATTACGTACTGCAAATCCTTGAAAACCTGTCGGATCCTCTCGAAAATAGTCCTGTAGGAGTTTTTACGGCTTCTCATTGAGAATTCGGTCCCAAAGAAACCAAGTAGGCATAGACATGATCTGATACGAAACAGATGGGACCCTAGATTTTGGCAGAATAATCCAAGTTGACGAACGGGTGAAAGGATTGGTTCCTTTAATACGTCGATTAATTTGCTCTCATCAATGTCCATTGTGTAGTAATGATCTAGCAAAGTAAACTCGCATGTTATTGTGCTAACCCGTCCTCTCACGTATTCTAACATTATTGGGATTCACCGACTTCGTGGGACTGACCTTTTCCTTCGTCTCATTCCTATATTACTATATCATTTAGTTCAAACATCATCTGACACCTACATCATTTCAAACCACACCTAATATCGAACGGTATCAACTGTCATCTCCAATCAGAAAAGCTTTCTGCATATTACAGGGTTAAGACTGTCTTTATATTTGAATAAAGCCTGCATTTCTTTTCTTATTTTTTTAATTTTTCCGAATTTTTTTTTTTTTTTTTTAAATCGACATATCAAAGGAACCAATTTTTTCACCCGTTCGTCAACTTGAATTATTCTGCCAAAATCTAGGGTCCCATCTGTTTCGTATCAGATCATGTCTATGCCTACTTGGTTTCTTTGGGACCAAATTCTCAATGAGAAGCCGTAAAAACTCCTACAGGACTATTTTCGAGAGGATCCGACAGGTTTTCAAGGATTTGCAGTACGTAATGGAGTGTTCAGCCACCATATTGGATCTGCCATTTTGGATTTGGCTTGACTGAGGTCAGATCTATGATGAGCAGTCCCAAAATACTCCACGCAATGATTTTTGAGTGGATCTGCTGAATTTCCAGTGACTTACAATACAGAGTGGATCAAACGCCATATTGGATCACCATCTTGGATTCCGATCATCGCCATTTTGGATTTTGCTTCTTTGGGATCGGATTTGTCATATACCGTCCATGAACCACTCGCACAACCATTTTCAAGTAGATCCGGTCAATTGTCAGTAGTTTGCGGTGCGTAAATGAAGTTTCTGGCCACCATATTGGATTACCATCCCAAATTTCGATCACCCAGCTACTGATTCGTGGTCAACCTACTATTAACTCTAACACAGGTCATTTTAGAGCTGTTTTAATCATGAATGAGCTAAAGATCCAAGGTTCATATGAGAACGAAGAGATTTTTGGCACTTTGAAGCGCCATCTTGGGACCGCCATTTTAAATTCTACAAAGTTGCACACGGCTTTCGATAGCTCTTACCCATAGCTACCTCTAGGCGCAAGGTCGTTTTTCTGCGATAAAAACAATTATGGGCAGGCCGGTGTCCCGGTTGACAAATTTTGCCCCATAAATATATATATATATATATATATATATATAAGTATTTCTAAAAAGTCTTTTACAATTAATTCAATACTTTAAAACTTCTTTACTTATATGTATTCCTTATATTTTTCTATACACATATTAGTTTCTTAAAGACAAAGAAACACATGTAAAAAAATATAATTTTATAGAAGAGCATTTTCAAAATTAAATTAATTTTAATTTTTACTGTATGTCTACCTGTTTTCGCTATTTTCAATTGTCATGTGTAATTTTACCGTAAGTTTAAAATCAGTAATGGGATAAACAAAGATAGGACTGTACAATCTGGTAGTTAGGCAAATTTAAATTACTGTGATATACTTTATTCTAAATACATAGCGAGTACATTAAATCGTTCGGCGACCAGTAGATGACTGCCGCTCCGACCCGTACTTTCGACAGGCCCGGCACGCATACACACGCGGCCGAGGCATGTCACCTGTATATCGATCACGTGATAGAGCGCTTTCGATATTTCCAGAATCTAAATCTCACATATTTCAAACGCTTGTTGAGATCGGTTCCGTACATATCGGTTCTGCACATTTAGTAATAGACGCCCTGCAAACCCAAGACGGATATAATGGCAAACTCAAACGAGTAGTGGTATTACTTTAGAGACATAGAAGATGGGTTGGCAAAGTGCAATCTGTGTCCAGAGAAGTTTGGCGAGCCACAAATATTAAATAAATTAAAACAACACTTACAACGCGAGCATAAGATCTGTGTAAAAATCCCCGTACCGTACAAAGTACGGAATTATTTTACGATCTCAGGTAGTACGGCAAAATGCAAACTATGTCCTTTCATAAAAAAGGATTATGCACTGAGGACTCAAAGTTTAACAACACATGTAGAAAAAACCATTTCAATTGGAAAAACGAGTAAGTACATATTTAAAAACTTATTAAAATATCAAAAGCTCTAAAATAAATGTAGTAATAAAACAGCCAATATCTAAAGACAATTGAGCTTTCAGTAGAGAATTCATAGAATAGCTATTCAGAGATGCCAATTTCAAGCCGCTTACAGCATACGCACATAAGCGAGCAGCCGTGTACGTGTGCGCTCGGCGTTCGGCCGGCTTCGGAGCGCGCTCGGCCGGCTTTGGGCGCCGCCGCGCCGCGAGAATCATGCCTATATGTGTATATTATATCTCGCCGCTTATGTCCCTTTTCGTACTTAAAAATGAAATGGAAATATATTTTATACATAAAAGATAGTAGTAGTAGTAGTAGTAAGCGGGGGTTTCTACTTGAGCCCCCGATGGTACCTAGATCCTAAGATCCTTTGTACCTCCCACTCTTTCTTTGCTAGGTGTTTTGGGACCAGCCCTTAGCCTAGTACCAGGTTTATCAGGTCTGTCACCCTAGCACTTTTCCAAATTCTGGTGTCTTTAGGTACTTTAGTCCCAAGCTTTTGGGGGTCTTAATTAATTGCCTACGATGGCACCGTTTCTCCGCACGAGCCCCACTCGTGCGGCGGGGCGCAGTCTGGAATATACTGGTGGAAAAAATTCCTGTGATCAGGTGGACTCGAACCCGGTACCTCGGGGTTATGAGTCTGGCGCTTTACCACTAGACCACACTGCGCCCTTACATAAAAGATATTAAGTTAAAGAAATGAAGAACAGAAAGAAGTAAAAATGATAAATAATAATAGAAATCCACTTTTGGCCAACATGTACGCCTAATATTTCTATTTATTTTTCTTATACTCATATTTCTCTATTTTTTTCTTCTTCTTTCTTCGTTCTTTTTCACAGTTCTTTTTCAAGATAGTCAAATTGAGAGTTTGAGTCTCGATCGAGTCAGAGTTAAAAATATGTTATGGACAAGAGTAAGTATAATACCCCTAATATATAACTCCGAAAGAAGTAAAAAGAATACATATATTTATCTTTTCACGAGTATAATTAGTTGTACAACTTGTGAGACGTAATATAATTAATAATTATATAATTTTTGTGGTAAGACGTTGGTGAAATCGGGCATTAATGTCTCTCTTTAACATGTTTGTTTATATAATCAGACTTCAATCAAGTCTATATAACATTTGGCAGCATTATTTTATTATTACAGACGAAAATGTAGTAGATGAGAAAATGCAAGTAGAAGAGTAAAATGCAAAAGATCAGCACGAAGATGAAAATGTTCTTCCTAATGGCGAACAAAATAATGAAGAGATTGACATTCGAACTGATTGTGAGAGTTCACAACGAAGTATGTATTATATCGTAATAAAATAGTTGTAGCATAAAAATAAAACTTTCTAAATATATGTGTACAGAAATATATCTAAAAATTAAATCTCTTGCAGCAAATACAGCGAGTGCAAACTTGGATGACTCAGATATAGATTCTGATCATATATGCCCGATATGCTTGGAACCATGGACCAACACAGGAGAACACCGCTTGTGTTGTTTAAACTGCGGACACTTATTTGGACAAAGTTGTATTTTCAAATGGCTACGCGACTCGTGCAGCAGTACGGATCCTTATTACCCACAATGTAACACGAGAGCTGAAGTAACAGATATTAAATGGCTGCAAAAAAACTGACAGCAGTTTATACTGCTGAATACAACCGTCTGATGAGTAGTTTTTCTACTATGAGTAGTGAAAAGGATATTTTGCTAAAAGCATTAGTGCGTGCTAATACTTGTATAAAAAGTTGCCAGGAACAAATAACTTACATGAAGAACCGCATTGCCGAATTGGAAAGTAAAAAAATAAAGAATCAATATTGATACTGACCTCTATTTTTATATGTATCTTTATATGACAGACTGACTTACGATTAAGCCGAGTTAAAGGCGTCGTGTCTGAGTAAGCGCTTATTTTAGAGCAATTAAACCAGAGCATACGAAAGCAAATTTAGCTGCGATATTATCACCAGATTGCGATGAGATAAGAAAAAAAAGGTAATCTCTTTCATATAAATTTGATTTTCTTAAAATTCGTTATTTTCGTAGCGATGCGTTTTATGTATTTCTTAATCATAAAATACACAATAGCCGGTTTATATTTAATATTATAGTAATTTAGAATTATGATATTATTATAATATAATTTCATAATATTAAAATTTTTT
The DNA here is from genome assembly GCF_030848795.1 of Temnothorax nylanderi. Lineage (NCBI taxonomy): Eukaryota > Metazoa > Arthropoda > Insecta > Hymenoptera > Formicidae > Temnothorax > Temnothorax nylanderi. Next base: position 10,782 of record NW_027250359.1, on the reverse strand, counting down.
TCTGTGCCCGCCAGAGTGATAATACCTTTATATGGCAAAATGGAATGCTTTAATAGTAAGCTGATAGCCGATAATGCCGATATAAGACAACTCGAACAATTGGTGGCTGATCTAAATGTGGAGCCTATTGCTGGCCCTTCCAACGCATGAATAGGCATCGTTTGACATATCTAGATAGATCGCTGACAAAGAGAAATCGTAAAAAAACTCGCACATATTTACAGATTGTGATGAAATAAGAGGTTGTTTGGCAACAAACCTTATTCAGAAACCTGACGAGTCACACACACACGTAGCAGTCTTGCTACGTGTGGACCAAGTGTGGACTAACCTGGCACGAAAGCCAATTTAATTTAATTTCGAAAAGTAATAGACGCCCTGCAACACGGATATAATGGCGAATCCAAGGGAGTTGTAATATTACGACAAAGATACAAAAGATGGGTTGGCAAAGTACAATCGTTGTGGAATTGAAATTGAGGGAAGCAACTTTTCCATATTACACAAATTAGAAGCCCACTTAAGATCAGATCATCAGATATTTGATATAAAGACCCCCGTACCATATAAAGTACGGAATTGTTATACGATCTCAGGTGGTACGGCAAAATGCAAACTATGTAATTTCACAAAAAAGGATTATGCACTAAGGACTACGAGCTTGACAACACATGTAGAAAGCAAACATCGGAATTAATTTTGTAGGTATTATACATGAAAAGCAAAGGTGGCAATACGTCTCACGACTTAATTTACAATATTTTATCCAGCATGATAACAAAGTCGAAAGTGAGAAAAGAAGTGGTATCAGAACGTGAAGAAACTGTTGAGATAACAAGTTTTCAACTAAAACACATTGTCAGTAAAATAAAAATAAACGTTAGCACCGCGGAAAATCATCAGCGCGACACTTCTCGCTAAGCATCGTGCTGGGCGCGGATAAATTGTTTAAAAATTGTTAATTGGTGGAATATTGATTTAAAATTGTACATATGTGTGGAATTTGATTAGAATTATAGGGAACTTTCTTGTCAAATATTAATTTATAATGTTCAACGCGTTTTGATAGAGGAGACCGGGGCTAAATGTTGCTCACTAGGGGTATGTTGCTCACGTTGCATTTTTTAATGTTTATCTTAAGAGGAATAATGAATAAAAAAAATTGCAAAGTGGTCCTTTTAGAACATAGCTACTCTTCTCTGAATTTCATTAAAATCGGAATAATATTGCAGCTAAAAAATAAAAAAAAACTGATTTAGTAATAGCAAAGTAAAATTTCGAGCCTCTCAAAATTTTGTATTAATATTCTCCATCGTCAGTGAATGAAGTTAAGCGGCCTGTTACTAGTTAGAATGAAATTTCTTGCAACTGTATAATATACTGTTTTGTGTAATAAATACAATTCATTCAAACAGGAAGAGGAAGGTATTGCTTTTTATATAGATTATAGAATTATATTCCGTCCAGAGACATAATGATACATTGAAGTACCCGAATCTTAATTAATTTCAGATAAATCAGACACCTCTCAAGTCGATAATCAAGGACGTCAATCTCCCGTGCCACGGCAGCATACGACCCGAGAGCTGATCATCATCGCAATCGCCGCGGCGCCTAACCAAAAACTGGTAGTATATATTTCAAGAAATATTTAGATATTTCTTGAAACATGCATATTATAGAGATTATGGCGATAACCGCTGGAAAAAAACAGTACGGCATTGTTTGTCGACTCAGGACGATTTCATCAAAGGAAATCGAAAAAAATTGGGAAAAGGCCATTACTGGCACCTGAATCCCGAATACGAGGCCTCACAAAATCAAAATGAAAAATTACATTAGAAAAACTAATAAAGCCTCCACACCAAAGGACATGGTGACAGAAGCTGTTAAAGAAGTTGTAGACCGTGGCAACAGCTACAATATGATATCAAGAACTTATAACATACCAAGACGAAGTCTAGTCAGACAATATAGAGATATAATAACTACATCTGGAGCGAGTCCATCAACCGAAATGATAGATATAAGTGTTAGGTACACAAAATGTAAACGAAATAAAGTTTTTAATACTGACGAGGAAGATAAATTGGAATGATACATTTTAAAGTGTAGCAACACTTATTTTAGATTATCACCGAAAGAAATTAGAAAGTTAGCATATCAATATGCTATAGCTATTAAAGCAAACATCCCTGAAAGTTGGACTAAAAATCAAAAAGCCGGAGAAGATTAGTTCAGTAAATTTATGAAACGTCACAGCGTATTAAGTTTAAGAACACCTGAAGCAACAAGTTTAGCTAGAGCTACCAGCTTTAATCGCAATAACGTTGAATTGTTTTTTAATAATTTGACAAATGTTATGACACGTTTTGAAGTGCAATCGTATGATATATGGAACATGGATGAAACTGGAGTATTTACGGTACAGAAACCAAATAGAGTAGTGGCAAGACGTGGTAGAAAACAAGTTGGATATATAACTTCTGCTAAGAGAGGACAGCTTGTCACATTAGCTTGCACCGTATCGGCTACTGGAGCTTACATCCCACCATTTTTTGTATTTCCCCGAGTTCATTTCAAAGATCATTTCATTCGCGACGGTCCTGTGGGTAGTTCTGGGGGAGCAAATCCATCTGGGTGAAGAGATGAATGAAGATCTATTTCGCTTATACTTGATTCATTTCGTAAAGCATGTGAGGTGCAATCAAAGTAATCGTGTTCTACTTTTACTAGATAATCACGAGTCTCACTTATCAATAAGTGCTATTAATTTTGCAAAAAAAAACGGTATTATAATGCTATCATTTCCACCACACTACTCTCATAAAATGCAGCCGCTGGACATTAGCGTTTATGGGGTCCACTAAAAAAATATATAAATACTACGACTCATGGATATTAAATCATCCAGGCAGAACTATTAGTATTTATAATATTCCTGGTATTGACGTTGGACCAGAAATAGACCATGCGACAATGCAACCTGGACCTTCAACATCGTGTGAATCCGTATCAGGGCAAGTTATCATATCAGTCTTAGATAAGAGTTGTTTACAGCAAAGTCTCCCAACATCATATGTTAAATGTTATCATCTAATGGACTTGTTTCAAAAATTGTACTATTTTAAAATCATGATGATGATAACGATAAAAATAGAAATCAAATAAAAATTGTACGTGTAAATGAATATACGTGAAATATATACAAAAGTTCTCTTCTATGCAGTTATATAAACAATTAAATGTAATATGGTTTGATGTGAATACTTTATGAAATATAGAAGCAGAAATAAAATAATTACAAAAATAATAATAAATAACTATATATAAAAATATTTATTGTTCAGTATTGAAACACGAAAAGGTTTTAATGAAACTTATATATTAATATATCGTACCTTATATGATAGGATGCAATTGAAGAGAAAGTAGAAATTTTGAAATATAGTCATAACATTTATTCCAATTTATTAACATCTTGTACGTGTATGTGTATTGTGACGTGACATTGTCGCGTCCTCCGTCCAGACGAGCTCGGCCGAGGGGAAGGTCGGGGACTCAGGGATGGCGCCTCGACTTGAGTAAGGGAGGGCTATTTGCGTTAATTACTTGTAAGTTAGATTTCGTAGGTGCCGGAGCGTGCGATTAGAGATGACACGAAAATGTAACGACCTGTGTCGTTGTAAGATCTCCACTCCGGTACTACCGCGGTAATTAGGGCTCGATCTCGGCCAAGACCCGAGATTGATGATTGCGTGTATCGATTCGATTACCGTTTGCATCACTTGCATATTGTCGTGATTGTGAGAATCGTTGCGTATTCGGATTAATGGTATTGCGTATTCGCGTTCATGGTATTGCGTGTCGCGAGCGGAAGCGTACCTCGGGTGGTACGATCCGGAGAGATATTGCGCTGTGACGCCGCACAGGCGAACGGATTGTCGAGATTGCCGGACTCGCTGAGAGCCTCGCAGATATTTTGCGTCGTCCGTTCGGGCAAGTATCGTCGTGCTCGCTCGAAAGGGAGTCTCGCGGACATGATGTTATCACGTGCTCCGTGCGTGTATTAGCGGCCGATTATGTTACCGCGTTTACTGACACTTGTCTGAATTCCATCTATTCTTTAATTTGTGTCGATTGCGCTACGCCCCCTCCTCACTCCTCCACGAAAGAACGTTACCGACGCCCTGAGCTCACGTCCGGGTGGCAGATATCGAGATCGGATATCAAGTTATCGAATGTGGTGCGCGTAATCGCACCTGGCGCCCATAAGGATTGTTTCGTCGGGAGAAATCTGTCGCGGATACCGCAGTTACCGTCTATTCGCAGTCAATTTGCGGCAGCGCCCCTTCGGCTAGCGAGACCGAAGGAAAACGGGTCGCAAAATTTTGGCGCCCAACGTGGGGCGATCTCGCCTAAGAAAACGGAAAAATTCAGTGGAATTTGTGAGGAGCATGCGTGCGCAATAATTATTGTGCTCGAATTATTTTCTGTGCGTGTGTTGTGTTATTTGAAACCTTGTTTTTTTTTCGTATATCGTATATCGTTTCGTTTACCGCGTAGGAAATTATCATTTATACACTTAAGTTCGGCTCTGGAATGTCGGTGCCAGGAGAATTACGCGACCTTGGCTATTGAGTCCGCTCTGTTTGGTTTGCCTGCTGTTATTATTCGGAAGCCGTGTGCCTTTCTTTCGTTTCTCTCGCCGAATTCCTGCGTATTTACCGCGATCGAGATGTTATTGCTTTCGGCTCTAACGTGAGAAGTCGAATATAATTCGGTAACACAAATAGAGACAAATTATAGATGAGCGCGGGGAAAAGATGTTTGCTTTGATCGACCCTGGACATTGAGTAGTTTAATAACTTGAGTTAACTCGACAATTCTATCGAATATTCCCTTACTTTTCGACAAGTATTTACGGAATCTCGGGAACATATTGTCAGTTATTTAAAGTATTTATACTTTATTAGTTATCGCGTGAGGGGGATGTAGGTAGCGAGCACACGGGTTAACCGAAAGAAATATATGTGCGATTTTGAGTTTGCGATTGCGACGTTACTGTGGGCCGATCAAGGCATTCAAAATTATTGGAACGGGCCTGCGATTTCGTTCCGCGTTGCCGATCCTCTCGCGCGTGTTACCGTGTGCGTTACCGGATCGCGTGCCCGATACCCCTGATTACTCGCGCCATAAGCCTCGCGTGAACTTTGCGAGAGGAGCCGCGGGGAGGCGGTCGGACTTCGCGGGATGATGCGAAAGGGCAGTTCGCCTTATAGCTGGATTGCTAAGCTGAGCCTGGAGGAAGCCCGCCAGCATCTAGCGGATAGGAACCTCGACACCCACGGCATACTCCACGTTTTGCGCACGCGGTTGCTCAAGTACGAAATGGCGAAGCTTACGGGAATAGACCCGCTGCTCTCGCCCAACCACGAGGGGGAGGCGGCCGGCTTCGCGGCGGTCGGCGGGGTACCATCCGAACAGGGGGAGACGGCCGCGATCGCGAAGGGGCTGTTCACCGGTTTGGGACTAACGCGAACGCCTATTGCTTAAGTATAAACTGAATGTTTTATCTAGCTCATTTACAGCAGAATGTGTGGCTATCTCTAAGGCTATCGACCTTATGTGGTCACAATCATGGAACTTTGTTAATATCTGCACGGATTCCCTTAGCGTTATTCAGGCGTTGGCGAATGAAAATCACGATTATAAGCTTTCTCTGCTTATTCCGGACTTAAAAATGAAGCTGTCATTGGCGGCCTGCGAGAATAAACACATTAAATTCTCCTGGTGTCCGGCTCATAAAGGGATTCAGGGGAATAAAGTGGCTGACAGAGCTGCCAGGGAGGCTGCTGCTGATGGAGTCTTCCTGGATAACAGGGTCTCGTTTAAGGACGCGTTTTCGTATAATATAAAGATTTACGAAAATATTGATTCCCAGTTTTTGAGGGATATCGATATAGGCACGGGAAAGTATTACATGGAAAAATTTTCAGATATTAAATTAAAATCACTGTTAAAGTATAGAGGTAACCGTACTGATATTTGTATGTTAATTCGTTTAATTACGGGATATTCGTATGTTGGAACCACAAAGTTTAAATTCGGTTGGATTGATTCCCCCGGTTACTCTTGTGGGGAGGAATCACAGAACATCAACCACGTATTCTGGGCGTGCCCTTTGTATAATGATGAAAGATCTATCTTGATTGATGGCCTTTTGAAAAATCACTTATTAGCGCCTTTTTCAATGGAATATTTGATTGGGAATTTGGATGTTAAAATAATTAGATTGATTGTTACTTTTGCTAATGGCTTGAATCTTGGTTTATAATCTATCAAGTCGCAGAGAGCTCTCTCCTTAAGATTGCGTGACTTACCGGGAGAGTTCTGCGAAGCAGTAGTTACTGTATTTCTAAGAGGGCGCCTCCGACCCAAACAGAGGCTCCTCTAGTGTATAAATCGCCGTGGTACTACGACTCAAATTGGAGTCGGAAATCCATCGGGTCAAAGGAAAGGAAAGGAACGCGAACGCCGCCTCGTACGAATCTTGACTCGCGGGCGACGGAGACCCTCGTGAATACGGGGATGCAAGGGACGCCGTCTCGTTCGACGTTTGAGCCGCCTCACGCAACTTTTGAGCCGACGGGGTTAGAACTGGGCTACGAATCGAAGCGGGGAGGCGCGAGGGAACCAAGCTATCATTTCCCGTCGCTGTCCCCGCGTGTCGAGTCGAGACCATTCGCGACGGAAAGGCGATCCGCGCGGGGATCCGCTCCGAGGCGTACTTTCGATCATTTCGAGATGTCGGCGCGCGAGCGTTCCGCAGTCGGCCGTTTTACGTCTATACACTCAACAACCTAATGTACTTCGTCCATTTCGTCCAAAAGCGGATGTCGATGTTTCGGCGTAGTTTAAAGTACGTGATGTAATACGATGTTTACGACGTCATCTTACGCGTTTTACGACGACGGCCTTTTCCGTTTGTGTCGACCCGGGCTGAGATGACTCCGCTGTAACCCACCCTGTATATATATTTACGATGTTTGGCTTCTGATCTGAGTGAACTACTTGCATCTTGCGGATCTTCAAAATTTCGAGAAAAATTAAAGAAGAGAGCATGATTTAAAGTGGATCCACTCATAAGGAGGGCTTATTTAAGCCTGGTGTTTTAGAGGAATTCAAGTCATCGTTTGAATATTTGTACAACAATAATCCGAATATCTTCCAAAAGCCTTCGGTGAAGCGAAATACATATCGACCATCGACTTAAGTCAAGCGTATTTTCAGATACCGTTAGCCAAGGAGAGTCGCGAAATCACCACTTTTAGTGTCCCCGGGATGGGACTTTTCCATTTTCGTAGAATGCCATACGGATTGCATAACGCGCCGGCCACAATCCAAAGATTACTTGATTCACTGATAGGCCCGGAAATGGAGCCGTTTGCGTTCAATTACTTGGACGATATAATCATCGCGACCGAAACGTTCGAGGAACACATGACATGGCTAAAACGTGTATTAGACAAGATATCGGCAGCGGGCTTAACAATAAACCTCGAAAAATGCGAATTCTGTCGACCACAGGTACGGTACTTGGGATTTATCGTCGGACAGGGGGGCCTCGCGACCGACCCGGAGAAAATACAGCCCATTTTGAAATATCAGGCTCCGCGAAACCTTAAACAGTTGCGCCGGTTTTTGGGAATGTCCTCGTGGTACCGCCGATTTATACCGCAATTTGCCACACTTAGCGAACCCCTAACCCGCCTTTTAAAAAAAAACAGGCGCTGGGAGTGGGGGGTTGATCAGTCCCGCGCCTTTGATCGCATTCGAGAGCATCTTACGTCCGCACCAATCCTCGCGTGTCCGAATTTTGAGGAGCCCTTCGTATTGCAGACCGACGCGAGTTCGGTAGGGCTGGGAGCGGTATTAACGCAGAAACTGGAGGGCGAGGAGCGGGTAATCGCGTATGCGAGCCGCGTGCTGACGGATCCCGAGAGAAAGTACTCAGTTACCGAACAGGAATGTTTGGCCGTGGTGTGGGCCATCCAAAAGTTTCGGCCTACCTAGAGGGATACAAATTTACAGTAGTTACCGACCATAGTAGCCTACGATGGTTACATAACCTGAAAACCCCTACAGGTCGATTGGCCCGTTGGGCCCTTAAATTGCTAGAGTATGACTATACAGTCGAATACCGAAAGGGAGCCCTGCACCACGTACCAGACGCGCTGTCGCGAATGTATGAGGGGGAGAGAGAAGAGGCCATAAACGTGAGCGCCGTAGTAGAGATCGCGGAGTGTGAGGACACATCCGATACTTGGTACCGTAAGCGATTTAACGAGGTGGTTACCGATCCCAAAAGATTCGCGCATTGGAGGATAGTAGGGGGGCAATTATATTTTTTGCGGCCGAAACCGGTAATCTCGGATATCGTAGAGGACCTCGATCGGTGGAAGTTGGTATTGCCGCGGGGACTTCGTGCGGAAGCCCTTCGCGAGTCACACGACGCCCCCCAGGCCGGTCACCTGGGCATCGAGAAGACTTACCAACGTGTCGCCGTCTCATATTATTGGCCGAATCTGTTCCGGGACGTGACGAAATACGTCAGATCGTGTGGCATATGTCAGCGTACAAAAGTTGAGCAATCGAGTCCGGCGGGGTGGATGGGACGTCGTACAGTAGAGGGACCGTGGACCGCAGTCGCCGCGGATATCGTAATATAATAACAATTAAAGGAAACCGCGTCCCCTCGCAAATACTTGATGAATCGTTTTGTTATCGCAAGAACGTAATTCCCTAAAAATTTGGAGAGAATCGTTCTTTGCTATCGGTTGCTGCTGGATAAATTATTAATAAAAAATTAATAACAATTAAAGGAAACCGTGTCCCCTCGCAAATACTTGCTGAATCGTTTTATTATCGCAAGAAAGTGATTGCCTAAAAATTTGGAGAAAATCGCTCTTTGCTGTCGACCGTTAGAGAATAAATAATTAATAAAAAATTAATAACAATTAAAGGAAACCGCGTCCCCTCGCAAATACTTGCTGAATCGTTTTGTCATCACAAGAACGTAATTCCTTAAAAATTTGGAGAGAATCGTTCTTTGCTATCGGTCGCTGCTGAATAAATTATTAATAAAAAATTAATAAGAATTAAAGGAAACCGCGTCCCCTCGCAAATACTTGATGAACCGTTTTGTTATCGCAAGAACGTGATTCCCTAAAAATTTGGAAAGAATCGCTCTTTGCTATGTTCTACAGTTATTTATCGAATAATCTATAACAATTAAAACATATTTTTATATCAAACCGATGAAAAAACTGTTTGAATATTGTCAAAAATGTATATATATATATATATATATATATATATTTAATCTTAATTAATTAATTATATCTAAGAAAAGCCCAGCGGTCGATAGTAATTAACCTACGATACGTTCGTACCCCCCGAGGAACCCACATGATATTCGGCCCTGTCCGCGAGACGTTCCGCTGCTAGCGCCCGCTGCTAGCTTCAGCGATATGTAAGCGTGTATCTCACTGTTTCCATCGCCTTTGTTTGTTATATTTTTTTTTCCTTTAACGCTTCGGATAACATTTTGAGTAACTTATTGTATTATGTTGCCCGATAAACGCTCCATTCGATATCGATCGATCGATCATACGCGCGCAGCGCATGATCGGCAGTCGGTTGGATTTTCGATCGATCTCGAGTAAAAAAAGAGCCATCGACGTCGAACAGAACGTTCGGCTTTCGGGTTTCGTTCCTGCGACCGACAAAACGGGGCTTGTATGTTGTTTGTCGGACATAAATTCACCAAATTGTTGACTCCATCCGTTTCCCTAATTGTTTCTTTGTAATCGGCTCGATCGAGTGACGTTAATGGTCGTAAAGAACAATTGATGAACGAAAAATAGAGTGAGAGAAGTCAAGGCCGACATCGCTAACAAACTTTTACCTAGTTTTATACAAAAATATATGAAGAAAAAGCTTAGCAGAGCTAAACGCTAAATTATCGCGAGAGATAAAAATAACAGTATTAATGAAACTAAAAATTCTCGACTAGATTCAAATGTTAAATAAGTTTCGATATTGGTTGACTTTACATTAATCATATGACTCCAATTTCTAGTTTTATTTGTAAGTCACTGACAGTTCTCATACATTGCGTATATCATATTGTAATTAATAAATAAGATATTTAGCAATAAAAAATATTTTTCTTATAAATTATATTATTATGGCAGTTAATACATTACGTGTTAATTACTACAGCAGCGCCGTTTGCTTGTATTAAATTTTTTTGTTCTTCTTTTAGTTGTTATGACTCCCTAACAACTCTAACGTCAACAATACGTCATTAAAACGTGTTTAGATGTCCTGCTGCTTGATTATGACATCCTAACCTAACTTTATCCTAATCATGAAATTCAATTTACGTTAACATAACTAAAAACAGAAATCATTATATTCTGACTATTAAAAATGTCTTTGCACTTTCTTCTAAAGTAAAACAAATACAAAAAAGCTTATTTATTACAAAATAGCTCTGGATAACACTTTGTTCAAGGTGCAGATTATTTGTGTATTTTATATATAGACCTATATTCTTTTCAACTGAACTTTTTCACGGTTTATCTTTTCTCTTTTTTCTTTACGTTGAAGAAAAAACAGAAAAGATGAACCATGCGAAAAGTTCAGCTAAAAACAATAGGGCCTTATATGTAGCATTCTTACCCTGTGCCACTGGGCAACTGAACCCAGTACCAG
>NW_027250358.1:20000-25059 GCF_030848795.1 Temnothorax nylanderi | reverse complement strand
TAAAACTTTCAAAACGTGATCAGATAATAGTGTATACTTAGGAGATTGATCACCATGTTCAACAGGTAACTGGTATTGCCTGTGATTTGTTAAAGCAGCGATATTAAACGCCGCTATACCAGTAGGTGCTGTTACAGCAGTATCCTTGTTGAGATTTTGTTTTATCCAGCATTTAATTGTTTTAATTAAGAAACTTTTACCAGTACCTCCTTCTCCGCTAACGTATAATAGTAAATGTTTAAATTGTTTATCATCCGGCGATATCGTACGGCGTTGATCACTCTGTCAAATATTCTTCTTTGATCTGCGTTCATATTTGAAATCATTTCAGATACATCGATTTCCTGATCTAATTTGTCACCAAGATCCTTAAAATCTTGCATCGCTTCACCCAGCCTCAATATTTTGAACACCTATTGGATTATCGGGATCATCTTGAGACTCATGCTGTTTTTCAAAATCATTTAAATATTGGTCAACTAATTGCTTCGCAGTTTCAATGCTTTTTGCACTTCCTCTAATTTTTCATGATATTGCAATGCTTCCGTAAGATATAACTTTCCCTTGTGAAATGCTTCTGTATATGTATCACATCCATCTTTAAGATCTTCTATTTTCCGCCACGGTTTAAACATGAGCAGTAATGAAAAGAAATAATTTTCCGGCTGCGTATTGACATTATATTTTATAGTGATTAATAAGACATCCACGCTGTCGCCGTTTTAGATAATAACCATTCTCCATTGTGTAGTATTCAATATTTTTACCTCGTGGTTTATTTTTCAAAATATCATACCACTGTACAAACTCATATAAAAACATAGATTCCAATTCTTTCGGTCTCCGTGGATAATGTTCATCTATTATAGATGGACAAAATATATTTGTAGAATCTCCGTCAAGAGCTTCAATTTCCTTATAAGTTTTAACTTTTCTACGTCTTATCTGATTAACATCTAACCATTTTATAGTCGTTTTTGAATCAGTCCCCCATAAAGGAATACCACACATTCCATCACAGGCTTCAAGAGATCCACATTCCCTATTACTCGTGGCTCGCAAAGTAAAATTCCAAAGTTCTTGACGCAATGATTTCTTTTTCTTATTTTTACTATCAAGGACAGCATCAGATATTTCACATTTTCCTGGTTTATTTACGTACTTAGTAATATACCAAGTAAGCAACGTGGATGTTTCACTTACGTATTGTAATCGACATTTCCTTCTAATACCGTAAGAAGAACAGGATGATAATCATTTATATTGATCTCATCATGTTTTCGAGGAACATGATAAAGCCTACTTCTATGTTTCAATCGTTTCCTACCTGCTATCGAACTTATGACATCTTTCAAAATCAACGTTTCCGTGACAGGACGAGGAAACCCGAAACGACACACACGAATCGTTTTGCGTCCTACTTTTTTAGAACGAAGACAATAATCGTTATGTTTGTGTCGTTGATGCGTATTGACTCGCCTGTATAACAATGGTGAAATCTTTGGATCTGGCATTTCACAAGTTATGTGTTGCAAAATAAATTGAGAAACTTCTTCAACAGAAGATTTCCCGATAATTGGCGCACCTTCAATCCAAATTAATAAATGAAAATGTTGTATACCTCTACCTTGGTATTCTCGTCGCCAGAAGTAATGCGCTACTTTTCCGATCGGGTTATCTTTGGAACAAATAAAATCAAGGAATGCTTTAAATTTATTATCAAGAAACCTTGACGTTGACACGGAATCCTTAGCAACGAGTACACTAATGGGCGTCGAATCGTCAGGCCATCCATTTACTTCACGAAGATACGCAGCTAAGTCAGGCATCAGCCATTCAGCAGGACTCCATGTTACGAACCATGTCGCAGGTCCGTATTCTTGCGTCATACATCTTAAATTACTCCTTGGTATACGCCAGTATTGTTCCGTATTTCTTATAGTGGCGAATATTGTACTCAAGTCAGATTCTAATACATCTGTCTGTAGTGCTTCTAAATATTCTGAAGCCGTATAACGCTTAGTTGTACATAGTTTGCTATAAATACCACGATTTATTTGACGAAAAGTGTATAGATTATACAGAAAAAATACGAATTGTATATTTAATCTGAATTGTGGATGTTTGGACATCAAACAACATTTATCAAATTCATGGTCGTGAAGTTTAACCCGTCTAGCTTGGTGTCGTCCATTAATACCAAGAGGAAATAAATCTGGAAAACACAATAGATCTAAAGATGCCTCACGATTGTCCAAGGGCAAATCGGCTATTTTTAACATTTGATATAAGGCGGTATCAGTTTTACATAATTTTTTTTCATATAAAGGATAAATAGTATATTGCTCGTAATAATCATCATTATTTTCCTCAAGAACCTGAGTTGACATTGCCTTACGCTCATTGTTTAAAGTAGCGTTTACATTGTTTTCTTGCGTTGGACTTTTTGAGCTCGATTCGCGTTTGTCATCCAAATCAGATTCAGTAGCATTTTCTGTCTCCTGTACTTCAAACTCTGGATCGAATAATAATGACGTTTGTAAATAAAACTCCTTACAAGTATTTGGCAATACAATATGAGAATATAAAGGATTATGTTCTTTTAACCACACTAAGGCGTCAAAAACCTTGTTAACGTCTACCATTTCTTCCCAAATCATTTTTGATTTTGTCGGAATACCTCTAACACGTATAAAGTACAATTCGTGATTGGTATTAATTGGATCAGTATCAGGACATATTTTATTCAATGTTTCTTGTAAAGGTAACGGTAAATGAAACGTTCTACCTTTTACTTTTTATACCATTTGTCTGTGAGGCAATTTCTTGTTACTAACAGGTTTCATTGTAACGACAGTTTGAAAAGTTTTAGCTCTTTGTATGAGAATTTTTTCAAACTGGTTAAGACATGATATTACTTCAGGTGGATCATGTACAATACGATCATTTAAAATGCAATACGCAGGTATTAATCCGTCACGGAATTTTTTTTTACAGTAATGACATATGTATTGCGGAGTAATATTATGTTTTTCTAAATGCGCCATTAAATCTCTCCAAATTGGAATATCTAGTCGTGCTTTAAGCTTATTAAATTCAGAGACACTTCTTCTATATAAAAGTCTCTCACATGATGCACAAACATATCGAGGTGTGTCCATGGAGCGTTTAGTAAAAGCCTTAAATGCGTTTTTAAAACGAGACATGATTTCATCTTCACTCAAAGTAGTACGATTCTGCTGATGTTTGTACATATATGCTTTTTGTTGTGCCGAAATTATAATTTCGTTTAACGTGTCTAAATCAACAGAAGTTAAAGCCTTCTCCAGATTTAACACTTTGTCGTATAAACTTGTCATTTGATAAATTAAACGTTTAATATATCTCACCATTGGAAAATGGGGTGATAATAATAATAAAACAGGAAGAAATAGAGCTTTGCAAAGAGTTGCATCAATGTAACAGGCATGTGTGTGACCCTTTCTATCAGAATTCTTTATCGTACATGTATGAATATCTGTTAACAATTGTGGTATTTTCTTTAAAGTACAGGTAAATATCGTTTTCAGGAATTTTTCATAACGATCGATTAGAATCTTCATCAACGGATCATCATAAATTTTACACAAAGCATTGCATAACCATGATTTTTTGACTCGTGCTTGTTGCAAAGGTAATACATTCGTAGTTTTACCTTTCTCGTTAATTACCAACAGTTGTGATGAAGTAATGTTACGATATGTGTCGATAAAATAATTTTCGGATGAAGCTGTATGTCCCGATGTGCCACATAATGCACGTATTTTATCGTCATTTATAGAGCATTCAGCGGCAAGAGTCAAGCACACGTCTGATTTCTTTTTAAGTGAAGCTAATATTTTAGAGATCTTGCTGACAAAACTATCTCGAATACGCATACACCAACGTAAGATTCTTTCGGCTTCTAATCGTCTTTCAGTAGGATTTTTAATATTAAGTTTGTTTTCGATGTCTTCAATTGCCACAGGAATAAGAAATTGTATGTAATTTCGTGACCAAAACTTTGCATATTTTCTAGTAATATTTGTGGCAATATCGCGATTTTGTTCGCAGGTACGTATTTAGAATTCTTTCTCTCATAATATCGCTTATTATAAAGCCATTTACGATCAGAATATTTTCTTTGTCTATCTCGTTCTTGCTGAGAATGTAGAAGATAATGTTTTCGCTTATATTTTCTTTGCCTATCTCGTTCTTGCTGAGACTGTATAAGATAATGTTTTCGCTTATATTTTTTTTGTCTATCTCGTTCTTGCTGAGAATGTATAAGATAATATTTTCGCTTATTAAGACGATACTTTTGTAAGTTGTCTTTATAGCGACGTCGTCTTTTAGCACAATTGTCTTCTGAATTCTGATATCGACGCCGTTTTTTAGCACAATCATTTTCTGCCGAGTCTTGTTCCTCTCGGCAACGTTTCTTAGCGCAATTAATTTTAGTATTATTAACACAATTGTTTTCTGAATTCTGATATCGACGCCGTTTTTTAGCACGATCATTATCTGACGAGTCCTGTTCCTCTCGACAACGTTTCTTAGCGCAATTATTTCCAGTATTACTAATGTTTTCACAGGAATCTTTCTGAGATAAATGTCTATTTATACGTAGAGCAGTTGCTTTAGCCTCTCTATCTCTTATTACTGTTAATGGAAGCACTGTCTGAGCATCACTTTGTGAATCTTGAGGAAAATGTTCAATTGTATTCGATTCGAAAATCTTTAACAAATGTGAACGCATTGCTCTATGATCATATCTAACTTCGTCAGGTTTAATATCAAAAAATAACGAAATCGCAAAAGCTATAGCAAAAACTCCGCAATCATTACAGTTTGGTTGATATTGCACAGTAGGAAATTCGACAGGATGTTTCTCAAAGTCGTACGTTGGAAATAATTTTCTCAAGAATACCTCGTGATGTTCGTGCAATTTTTTTTTATTTTGTGAATCATAGATATATATTTTTGTTGTATCGTAATAACTACATACCCAATGTCCAGTTCGATTTCTAAGTTTTGGATC
>NW_027250358.1:0-15000 GCF_030848795.1 Temnothorax nylanderi | reverse complement strand
ACTTTACTCTTGTACGTACGGGGTGTTCACGTTTGGGTCGGCCGAAGGGGATAAATATGCAAATCTCATTGTGCATATTTTGGGAGCACATAAATTAAGGAACATTTTAAGACTAAAACCAATTTGCTATCTATTTTAACTGGTACTTTATTCTTGTACGTATGGGATATTCACGTTTGGGTCGGCCAAAGGAGATAAACACGGAAATCTCATTGTGTATATTTTGGGAGCATATAAATTGAGGAACATTTTAAGACTAAAACCAATTTGCTATCTCTATTTTAACTGGTACTTTACTCTTGTACGTATGGGATGTTCACGTTTGGGTTGGCCGAAGGGGATAAACACGGAAATCTCATTGTGTATATTTTGGGAGCACATAAATTAAAGAACATCTTAAGACTAAAACCAATTTGCTATCTCTATTTTAACTGGTACTTTACTCTTGTACGTACGGGATATTCACGTTTGGGTCGGCCAAAGGAGATAAATACGGAAATCTCATTGTGTATATTTTGGGAGCACATAAATTGAGGAACATTTTAAGACTAAAATCAATTCGCTATCTCTATTTTAACTGGTACTTTACTCTTGTACGTACGGGGTGTTCACGTTTGAGTCAGCCGAAGGGGATAAACACGGAAATCTCATTGTGTATATTTTGGGAGCACATAAATTAAAGAACATCTTAAGACTAAAACCAATTTGCTATCTCTATTTTAACTGGTACTTTACTCTTGTACGTACAGGATGTTCATGTTTGGGTCGGCCGAAGGGGATAAATATGCAAATCTCATTGTGCCTATTTTGGGAGCACATAAATTAAGGAACGTTTTAAGACTAAAACCAATTTGCTATTTGTATTTTAACTGGTACTTTACTCTTGTACATACGGGATATTCACGTTTGGGTCGGCCAAAGGAGATAAATACGGAAATCTCATTGTGTATATTTTGGGAGCACATAAATTGAGGAATATTTTAAGACTAAAATCAATTTGCTATCTCTATTTTAACTGGTACTTTACTCTTGTACGTACGGGGTGTTCACGTTTGGGTCGGCCGAAGGGGATAAACATGCAAATCTCATTGTGCATATTTTGGGAGCACATAAATTAAGGAACATTTTAAGACTAAAACCAATTTGCTATTTATTTTAACTGGTACTTTATTCTTGTACGTACGGGATGTTCACATTTGGGTCGGCCAAAGGGGATAAACATGAAAATCTCATTGTGCATATTTTGGGAGCACATAAATTAAGGAACGTTTTAAGACTAAAACCAATTTGCTATTTGTATTTTAACTGGTACTTTACTCTTGTACGTACGGGATATTCACGTTTCGGTCGGCCAAAGGAGATAAATATGGAAATCTCATTGTGTATATTTTGGGAGCACATAAATTGAGGAACATTTTAAGACTAAAATCAATTCGCTATCTCTATTTTAACTGGTACTTTACTCTTGTACGTACGGGGTGTTCACGCTTGGGTCGGCCGAAGGGGATAAACATGCAAATCTCATTGTGCATATTTTGGGAGCACATAAATTAAGGAACATTTTAAGACTAAAACCAATTTGCTATCTATTTTAACTGGTACTTTATTCTTGTACGTACGGGATGTTCACGTTTGGGTCGGCCAAAGGGGATAAACATGAAAATCTCATTGTGCATATTTTGGGAGCACATAAATTGAGGAACATTTTAAGACTAAAACCAATTTGCTATTTGTATTTTAACTGGTACTTTACTCTTGTATCAGTAGTATACAGGGTGAGGCAATAAGTATTACCACCTTAAATATATTCTAATCTATAAGGCCCAGAGAAAAATTAGTGGAACTAAAATTGTACAGTACGAAGGGGGATATCTATAGCGACAATAATTTTTGTCCAGGTGGAGACACTTCGGAGATATCAAGGTCATCTTAATTTTTTTAAATTAATTTGGTACATTTTTTTATAATATGATAGAGGAGCTGAAAACAAGTTCAGAACTCATGACACAAGATCATTGAAGAAGATAAAGTAAAGAAAAAACGATTAAAAAATACATTTTTGTATTGAATGAAATTTACGTTTAAAGAAGATGTTTGAAGTGATGAAGTGATGGCCATCATTATACGTGCAACACTGGATTCTTTCGATCACTGATTGGCTTGCTCTTTCTTTTAATAACGTCGGGAGTTATTGATGCACAGTCTGTAATAATCCGTTGTTGCATGTCTTGAAGTGTAGTTGGTTCTTCTTTGTAGTCCTTTAGGGTTCTCCATAAAAAGAAATTCAGTGGTGTAAAGTCTGGCAAACGAGCTGGCCATACTATACGACCCCTATGTCCAATCCAGTGATTGGTAAATTGTTCATTGAGTTTATTTATCGCAATCAAGACATGCAACAACGAATTATTACAGCCTGTGCGTCAATAACTCCCAACGTTATTAAAAGAGCAAGCCAATCGGTGATCGAAAGAATCCAGTGTTGCATCGATAATGATGGCCATCACTTCAAACATCTTCTTTAAACGTAAATTTTATTCAATATAAAAATGTATTTTTTAATCGTTTTTTCTTCACTTTAAATCTTGTTCAATGATCTTGTGTCATGAGTTCTGAACTTTCAGCTCCTCTATCATATTACCAAATCAACCTAGACAAAAACTATTATTGCTATAGGTAGCCTCCTTCGTACCGTACAATTTTGGTTACACTAATAATTTTTCTCTGGGTCTTATAGATTCGAATATATTTAAGGTGGTAATAGTTATTGCCTCACTCTGTATAGATGTTTATTTGCGTATATCTTTTAAACTGTTATAGACTAATTTTGAGGCATTTGAAATTATATGTAATTTTAATGAGTGGGAGTGCTAGCTTATGTTAGGCCAGCACCCCCACTTTCAATTACGATTTCCCGCGAAACCGCTTGAGCACAAAAATCGTGAAGCACATAATTAACATAAAGAACACTTAATTTCTACATGAGTTATTCAAGTTTCTTGTGGAGGGGGAATGTTAACTTAACAGACATAATAGCTTTCCATATCACCCATAAAGTACTATTGTTGACACGTTTTTCTAAAGCCCTTTTTTAAGGCCTAATCCACTGATGACTGAAACGACCCTTTAACTAAATGAACAGAAACAAAATTCAATAAATGAATGACATCGGTGATGATTCTTTACCGCGTCTTATGCGGCTTGCTACGTGCAATATGCAGATTAATGTTTCCGCTTTCGCTTGTAAAAAATCCCAAAAATCAACCTGAATTTTCTTCATTTCAATAATTACTTAATTCTACTTTTGTTCAATTAGTTAAAGGATTATTTCAGTTATCAATAGATTAGACCTACTGGGGATACACTTAAAAAAACATGTCAACAATAATATCTTATGGATGACATAGAAAACTACTGTTTATAAATTATAACATGCATTTTCAAAATACATACCTCAAGACACGCAAACACACAGTTGCATTGAATGCCAGACACAACCTATAAAATATATAAATATTTAATATATATATATATATATATATATATATAACTATCCGCTGAAAGAGATAATAAATACCCTCTACTTACTTCTTTGCTTTATTATTATCGTGTTTAATATCGATCGATTCACTGCAGTCAATCAGATCGTGTCACTGACACATAAAGTCCAAGCTACAACCATAAAACTTAAGAAATCATGATAATCGCACAAACTATCACAGTCGATAATCCCAGGTCGATAATCGCGTATCGATAAACAATACGTGTTTGCAATTTTAATGATGTGATCCATGGTATGAAACGCATGCGCAATGCGGAATTGGCAGAACGTTTGAAAATTGGTTCGATCATTTTTTACGTTTATTCCGCCGATTTCTTTGTGCAGCGGAAAACGTGGAAGCGTAATCTGTGCGTGCCAATAATATACATTATTTTGATAGATACAATAAACGAATCTACGAAAAGGGTCTTGTGATTGGCTAGCGTCAATTGCGCTTCCGCGAATTTTAAGCCCCTTGCACAATGCCAGGCAACAGGCAATTGAGGCAATAGGAACAGGGAATAGAAATCAGAAATCATGTATAAATGCAGAATAAACAGTGACACAGGCAATAGACACAGAGTTTTCGTCACGTTGGAAATTCTGTGCCTATTGCCTGTTGCCAACCAATCATAGCATGCGAATTTGTTAGGTTGTAATTAACGATTTTTTGGTTATTTCCTGTTCCTATTGCCTGTTGCCTGGCATTGTGCAAGGGGCTTTACTCCATGGGACATTAGAATAAATTAGAAAATACATTTCAGCAGAGCGCAATTGGCGGAATGTCTGCGATTGAACGGACTTCGTTCCAACAATTCCGCATTGCTCATACGTTCCGTACCATGAAATCGCACGATAAGGCCGATTTATGAAGGCCGTAACTGTTGATTTAAGCCGTAATTAAACCCTAAGAAATTAATTAATCACAGTCGATTATTCTTCTCACATTCGACTGTCATTGGTCAATTTCTTAGGGTTTACGGCTTAAACCAACGGTTACGGCCTTTATAAATCTACCTTTAAAAACAAAAAACGATCTATTAGCGCTACATGAGCGCGGGTCCGCTCGGCCTCGAGTCGGCCATATTGGTAGCGCGGTAGCCATCGGCCATCGGTGATCGACGTCATTCCACGATCGCGTGTTCGACTTTAACGTCCGCCAAAAGTGTGCAAGTCGGGAATAAGGATCTATCGCCGTGACAATAGTCGCGAGGACGTGGGCAGGGACTGCGTGAATTCAGCAAGGTTGTTGACGGCGTGGCAAGGTGCGAGGACGGCAAGGACGACGCCGACGCCGAAGGATCGTCATCGAGGAGAGAGGAGGCAATTGCCTCGATCGAACCAGACTCGACAGTGCCGAACGCGCGACCGGCGAATGGAAAATCTGGATAAATTTAAGGAACTTAATATGAATGTAAGTATACATTAAATAATCTCAAAATCTCGGGTACTCGCAACTCGTCGCGTCGCGTAATAAAAGAATGGCAGCAATATAATACTTTTTTATTTTATGTTTTAGGCTAACGATACACGAGATATGAACATGGCGGATGATGAAATGTCCGTACGAGATGCGGAAATGGCGGAGTTGAATGCCGAAAACAACGATTTACGGCAAAAACTCGCCGCGCTGATGGCACAGGTACAGGCACAGGCACAGGCACAGGCACAGGCACAGGTACCGGGGCAGATACCGGCACCAGCACCGGGGCAGATACCGGCACCAGCACCGGGACAGACACCAGCACAGGCACAGGTACTGGGGCAGATACCGGCACCAGCATCGGCACTGGCACCAGCATCAGCATCAGCATCGGCACCGGCACCGGCACCAACATCTTCAACTTCAGCGAAACGTAAGTACAAAATTATAGTAAATGGTAATAATATAATATATAATAAAATAAATGAATAAATAAATAAAGTTCTGTTTTTATTGTAGCAAAAAGATGGCAAAGGGCCGGGAGAAGGGCCGCGTGGTACAGAAGTAGAGGAAGAGAAAGAGGAAGAGGAAGCGGAAGCGGAAGCGGACAGTATGCACAAAAATCGTATACACAAAATGTATATTTATAATATGTATCTTTTTTTTTCGTTTACACGTGTCTATATATTATGTGCATTGTATTTTTTTGTGTTTCTTCTCTTTGTGCGAGTATACTGTTTCACCGAGTATATTGTACAAGCGTTATCGCTCGTCGAGTGTAGGCCCATAGACCAATTTTTAATCGATTAGTATGGATCCTTTCGCCTGTAATTTACTATATTACTGATACTATTACTATTATTAATACTACTACTTTTTTTCTACGATGACGTTGATTGGTATATACGAAAGCGAACATGTGTTTAAGAGTTTAATGCATAGATATCTACGCCTACAAGAAATTAATTTTAAGTACTTTTTAAGTATATAAGTAAGTTAGCGAGCAAACAAAGTAAGATGAGACGGTAAGAAGTAAAAAATTACAATTAAGATTTTTAGTTAACCTTCTAGCGGTTAGGATAAACATAGGAATTGTTTAGCAGAGTATGCAATTTGAAATACATCCAGGTTAATATTGTCTATCTGTACGATAAATGTGAACGCTACTCCGTAACTATATTGCGTGTATATAATAGGAAGCAAATACACATAAACTTGAGATTTAAAAAAGCTCGATATTTTTATCTAGACAACCTCTACCAATAACAAATACAATAAATGAAGAATTAAAAGTTACTTTAAGTATATTTTAAGCAAGCGTTTTTTCCGTTCTGTCAGTTCTGTGTGCAGCAAGTGTAAAACAATCAGCAGAACAACTGTTGAGTTAAGGTCTATCCAGACAAACTTGCATAGGTGCATAACCATATGCATAAAGAAACGGATTGGTCTATTTCCTTATGCACATGCATATGGACCAATCAATTCCCTTATGCTTATGTTTATGCGCTATGCAAGTTTGTCTGGATTGACCTTTATCATTTTATCAACACTACGTTGATTTGTTGGTTCTAAAAGTAAGAGCCAATGGGCGCGTTCAGCAAACACAAATGTTGAGTTCGTCTTATCAACACTCTGCGTTGATTGGTTAGTTCTAAAAGTAAGAGCCAATCACGTTCGACTGCTACTGAGCGGCTTGGTCTGCTGAACGCGACCAATCACGTTCGATTATTATTAAATGGTTTGTTCTAGAGTTCCTCTAGTAAGAGTTAGGACACCGTCCGCCATTAATAGAGAATTATGCGAACGATCGAGAGAGACAGCCTCCCCACTCGTACTTTTCATGGATCTTTGTCTCACTCCCACTAACGTCTTCCCTATAAATGGCGGAACCAATCAGGAATCAGACCGGGGTGTCCTAACTCTTACTAGAGGAACTCTAGTTTGTTCTGCTGAACGCACCCAAAAATGTCAGATTGTGGACGCGGCTTTTCCGCAGCATGAGTAGTGGAGAATAGAAATACGTACGTAACACGAGCCGTCTGCGTGCGCCCGACACTAGCCGACACCGCACGGACACACACGGACACGAGACGTGACCAGGCTACAGGACCTTACAGGCTGCATGCTCGTGTACGAACGAATATTTTTTGTAAAACAAAATTAAGATGCCATGGCGGTAAGTATTGCATACATAATATTTTATTTATAACAAATACAATATCTTAGTATTGATACAAATTTTAATTAGGTACAACTGTTCTTCCTCTTTACAGCAGGAAGGAGAGGGGAATGCGAAGACAGCAATAAATAGGTTAGTTAACTATTAATTTGAAAGAAATTATTTATGGCTATTATATGCTAGAAATTTCTTGCTTTTGCATGTGTGTGTGTGCGTGTGTGTGTGTGTGTGTGTGTGTGTGTGTGTGTGTGTGTGTGCGTGTGTGTGCGTGTTCGTGTGTGCGCGCACGCGTGCGTGTGCGTGCATGGCTAGACGCATTTTCCTGGACTTTTTCTGTTTTCTAGATGTATGATACATTCCTGAAATCCGCCCTCACATCGTATGGCACATTCCAAAATTATTCTCGAAATTGCCGTACGACTTAAATTTTTTCCAGGACTGTACAGCTAGATCTAGACACACACGCACGCACACACACACACACACACACACACACACACACACACACACACACACACACACACACACACACACACACACACACACACACACACACACACACACACACACACACACACACACACACACACACACACACACACACACACACACACACACACACGCGCGCGCGCACGCACACACACACACACACGCACACACACACACACGCACGCACGCACGCACGCACGCACGCACGCACGCACGCACACGCGCACGCGCAGGGTGAATTATTTTAATCGACGCAGGCAAATATCTCGGTAAATATGGAAGATTTCAGACAAAAGTTGTATGGCCTAAAGAAGAACACAGATTTCGATGTAAATCATGTCGTAGATGTCGTTTTCAAGAAATTTCAAAGGCGACTAATTTCTTAAATGGAACTTAATTTTTTCCCTTAGATAAAAGTTGTAGATCTTGTTGAGACGTTTTTGAAACACTAATAATAAAGCTCTCTTTTCTTAAGAATTTCTTGAAATATTTTAAGTTTTGTCATGATGATATTTTTATTTAATATAAAATATGAACTATCTCGTAAAGTATTCACTTTTCGATGACTTATCTGATTTAAGAAATTAATCGCCTTTGAAACACATCGGAATCATATGTTTCCCTTCAAGGCAAACAACTTTGTCTGAAATATTTTTCCATATCTTCCATATTTTTCGAGATATTTGCCTGCATTGATTAAAATGACATCCTGTAATAAGTACATAATTTTATTTATAAATACATTTTTCTCAAAAGAACAGAAAGAGAAAGAGATAAGAGAGGAAGAGAAAGCAATATGAATGTATAAGTAAATGTATTTCGCTTTCTTTTTCTCTCTTATATCCTGAACTGCAAGCTGGCCAGACTCTTATTAGAGGGACTCTATTTTTAATAATTGTGCTAACGATATTTATTATTTACAAATGTTTCTTTTTGTTTATTACAGTTCTATTGCTCCTCAGAAATGTAATTCGAAGAGAGATCTAAGAGAAAATGAGGTGGAAAACGACAATAGACTGTACGTAATGTTTTTATTTTACAATTATTATTATTTACACAATTTTAATATATTTTTTGTTCTAGATGTCTAGAAAAATTAATTTTGGGGCAAACTGTACGATCCCCAGTGGCATTCCCGGAACGACAATCAGCGGATGAAATAGATGTTGGAATAAATTCGCCGATACAAGTTGACGAACCGAATCCGACACACGTTGACGAACCGAATCCGACACACGTTAACGAATCTCACGATCGTCAATCACGAGATCATAGTCATGATCGTTTGCAAGATAAGCGTAAGTCACGTAAGTGTTACGACCGCCAATATTTGCAAGGTCATCATTTATATTATGACCGTCAATCGCGAGATCATAGTTACAATCGTCAATCTCACGACCGTCGATCGCGAGATCACTGGTCTCCCAACCGTCGATCACGAGATCATAGTTCTCAGGACCGTCGATCACGAAATCATAGTTCTCATGACCGTCGATCGCGAGATCACTGTTCTCGTGACCGTCGATCGCGAGATCATTGTTCTCACGATCGTCGATCGCGAGATCATAGTCGTCACGACCGTCGATCTGCAGATCATAGTCATTCACGAAGACATATGTCTCGAAATTCGCGAGATCGCTTATCTCGCAATCGATGGCATGATTATGATGATCATCGTATGGTTGCTGAAAATTATTGTAAGTAACAACAATAATAATTTAATAAATATACACGAGATTCTTCTATAAAAAAAAAAAATAATATATGTGTATTACAGATGCTCGTGGTACACGTGCCGATAAGTGGGTGCAACTCAGCCGAGAAAGGGTGTTGAAGCACTTGATCAATGTTCTAAGCAAATAGGTATGTATTTGTATATATTACTACTTCACAAAATTTAAGTAAAGTACGTACATGCATACACACGCTCTCTCTCTCTCTCTCACACACACACACACACCACACACACACACACACACACACACACACACACACACACACACACGCACCACGCACACGCACACGCACACGCACACGCACACGCACACGCACACGCACACACACCGTTCATAAAATTTTTATAAATTTGTAATTATATAAAATAAATTTCTGTTTGTTACAGCAAAAAGATGGCAAAGAGCTGGATGCAACCGTTACAACCCAACCTCGCGATCGGTCAGTTCTCGTGCCTTTTCGAGGAGAGGAGCGATCGGCTTTCGGAAATGGTTGAACAATCGATCGACCGGTGGGGAAAAAAGGGCTGCAAACGTTTTGTTTTTCCTTTATTTTTTTTTCGTTTACACGCGTCTATATATTATCGCTCGTCGAGTGTAGGCCCATAAACCAATTTTTAATCGATTAGTATGGATTCTTTCGCCTGTAATTTACTATTAATACTACTACTTTTTTTTCTACGATGACGTTGATTGGTGTACGAAAGCGAACATGTGTTTAAGAGTTTAATGCATAAATATATCTACGCCTACTAGAAATTAATTTTAAGTACTTTTTAAATAAATAAGTAAGTTAACGAGCAAACAAAGTAAGATGAGACGGTAAGAAGTACAAAATTACAATTAAGATTTTTAGTTAACCTTCTAGCGGTTAGGATAAATATAGGAATTGTTTAGCAGAGTATGCAATTTGAAATACATCCAGGTTAATATTGTCTATCTGTACGATAAATGTGAACGCTACTCCGTAACTATATTGCGTGTATATAACTTTGCATAAACAATAATCCAAGTTAACAGAATATACGATTAGTTTATTGAAATAATTGCTTCTTTTCAGAGTTTGATGATGATTTGGAGTAAAGCAGCACTAACAAGTTTAACTACACAGTGCTTTTGTACAGATTGCAATTAACTTAGCATCGAAGCAGAAATTTTCTTTTTGTAAACCCATGCGAAACATGAGTACAATGTATAATCAACGGACATCATGTATGTCATCAGGTGCGTTTAGCAGAAAAACAATATCAAGTTAAAATATTATATGACAAAATCTTATTTCGGTATAATGCCTACCATAATCGACACAATTATACTATTACTTTTGATTGTTTACAAACACCAAGGATAATCAATAATCAATTAGTTACGCAATAGTTTTAAAATAATTTATTTCTGTTAAACGCAGCCATTAAAAATGTAGCATGTTTATACATATAATAGATGTAAAAAAATTACTGCAAACCCTTACATAGTATCGTTATTCAATAATAATACACATCCTCTCCTCTCTTTCAAAAGATTAACCACAAACTACAAACTTCATATTATAACATTATTACAATTTATTGTATTTTTAATTCGAGTCAAATGTGCGCCTGCATCTATCGACGTACGTCATTTTACTGCTTACTACAGACAATTGGTATTATAAACGTGCCATAAGAAATGAGTACTGGTCAATATGTTTCGTACGCACAATATTATGATATATTGTAAGATTATAATTTATAATACATAGACGCTAGTCATATAAACTTGTATGATGACGCACACACTAAAATATAGCACCCCATTCAGTCATTCATTTATTTCGATCATTTCGCATGCGCGCGCGCACGAGTGCATCAAACCATTTTATTACTTGATCATAATTATCATTCTTATCCTTGTTCGATATAATGTTAAAAACTGGCGACCGGGGTGAAGACGAAGATATGTTGGCAACAACGACGATATTATTAATGGCATATCGCTGATGATAGTGGCGAGTATCCAAAAATTAGAAGCAAAGTCCTTTAACTGTATCTTAACATCGCGGATTGATATTCTCAAGTTTTGAATATGCTTATTATTAAAGTGTATTAATATCATTAATATATATTGAAATAATATTGTAAAATTACTGCAGTTAAATATTGTACAGTATGAGGCACGTTTTTATATGTATATATAATAAATCAATGAGAGGGAAGAGGTGGTGGGCGGAGCTCCAGAGGGGGTGGGAGGGGAGGGAGAGTAAACATGCGACCCTGAGTCTGGCCTTTGAAGTTATTCGGAATGCTATTAGCGTCAAGATCACTATCAGCCTGATCATCTTGGTCACTTTCTTCCTCGTCGTCTTCTCCCTCCGAATAGTACTGAGACGGTGGCGATAAAGAAAACCTTCCAATTTCATATCTAAATCCTCGATCGATGTACTTGGACCAGGAATAGTTACTAGAATAAATTTCTCTAAATCGCCTGATGCTAACTGCAACGATCGGATCCTTTGAAACAGTGGACTCAAATTTAAATATCCATATACATATATATATATATATATATATATATCTGTAACAAAAAAATCGGATTAATAACTCCTTTAAATTTACATGTGATATTTATCGATTATTGTTTTCATCTTTTTTTTCTGTTTGACATACTTGTCATTTGAAATGCTGCAATCCATGAGTCTTTTTAACTGGTATTCACAAAATGAGGAATGGCAGCTGTATGGCAGAATTGAGTTTCGGTGGCCCGCGAAGACTCTCATTTAAACGATTACGTTCAACCAAGTTCTTGAAAAAAATGTGAGAGAGGATTAGCTGATGCAACTGCTGCGTTTTAGCTTGATTCTCTCAATCTTCTTCTTCTTATCTTTTTCTAATGCTACACATTCCTGTAATGAATTAGTGGGCAGACCGAGCCACCTGATTTCCTTTTTTCTCTTTCGAAATGATATTCATCGCCATTAACACGTTTAGAGCATCGTATACGCGTCTTCTAATATTTTTCTGATCGTATTGCTGAAAAAAGCCGCGTATTCAATGTAAATTTAATACAATAAACATACATATTGTGTAATTTATTTTTATATTACATCAATAATCTTTCACGCAATTTTTACAGACAGCGTTACTAGCAACGTGCACACTTCATTTGAGGTTATAATTGGGTACAACATTCATCGCACGATACTTTTATAATTGCAAATCGGAAACGTACCTCGAGTCCTCCTCCAGCTCTTCTGCGATCAACGAAGTCGGGATCGAACGTGTCAGTCGTCACTTTCTGCCAAGCGTAAAGAACCTTCTTTTCCGGCAGCGGTGGTAATACGATGTAGGGATACGAAATCTCCAGATAAGCACGAAACAATTCAATTTCATGAGTATATTCGCCGGCACGATTACGGTGTTACTGCCGTTTCGCGTACGCGCGTTGTCGCACCTTACCTCGCGACAGCGTGCGGCTCGTGCAAACGTTAACGCGCGGCCACAATCGCGCGGCAGAAACGCCTCGTGTGAACAGGCTCCTTGACTCCTTGATCTCAGTATCAGCTCTCTGCTGTCAATATATAAATGAATATAATAGGGTTATTAACCTATGTAAACACTCACGTAAACGTAGTAGTATAAACAGTAAAATAAGTAACAGTATATATAGAATAAGATAATTATAGGATAATTACATGAAACAATTACCTTGAATTAATCGGTCGCGTCGCGTAAAGAGTCCCGGTCGGTCTCCGCTCCGCGCGTACTACCGTGTCCTCTCGAGAATAGGTTTAAACTGATGAACTGACTGATGACAGCGGCTAAACGCACTGTCTGCACTGCACTGGCACTGCGATACTAACGCCCTAGCCGCCAGTGTCGAAAAAGTGAAAGTGACATTTCTGATATATATATGTTATATTGATTGAGAGACGACGACGTCTCTCCGTATCTAAAAATAAATTTTCACATTTCGGACTTTGCGTCGCAATATCTCCGCTCGTAGGGCACGTAGCGGAAATATTATAAGAGAACCACCCCCCCCTAATTCGACCCCAAGCTATCGATCAAACCTACTTAGAACTTGATCCGTTCACTCGTTATCGAGATCTCAACATCGCGAGTACTCGCAACTCGTCGCGTTCCGCGTAAAAGAGTCACGTCGGTCTCGCTCCGCGTGTAACTTGGCGCGAGACACTACCGTGTCTTCTCTTGATATTCCAATATTTGTTTATGAAAGAAACTATGATACTCAAACCAGTAGCCGAAAATGAAGAGAATAAAACGATAAAACCAATAGAAAAAAAATTAGAGATTTGATGAAAGTATGTTTCGAAAAAAAATATAATCGTATCTTTTGAAGACATGTTAAAACAATTAGAAATGACGGAAAAGGATTATATTCAAACAATTAGAAGCACGTTAACAAGAATTAAGATATTCTTGAAAAGACGAAGCAACGAAGTAGCGATAAATGCATACAACAACCATATTGACTCTTCTTGAATCAAATATGGATTCCAATTTGTTTTAGATCCATATATTTGCTTCATACATGATTAATTACGTTACAAAAGTCGATGCTGGTCTGTCACGATTACTAAGAAGCAGCAAAAAGATTTGGAAAATGGAATTTGAATTAGACAAAAGTTTAGAAAGATCGCTAACGTTTTCATAAATGGTAATACTATGTCTGCACAAGAAGCCGTTTACCATGTCCTTGGCCTACCACTTTCATTATGCAGTAGAGTTTGGTTTATATTAATACTGTACCACAAAAGAGCGTGTCCGTATGTTGAAAAATGAGAAACATTTAGAAAACTAAGTGACGATTCACAGATATATCTACAAAAATATAATTGAAAGTACGAGAATAGGAATTTATAAATTTTCAGATGTTTGTCTGGCCGAATACGCATCTAATTGTAAAGAAAAAAAGATTACACACAAAAGTGATAGCGATGCTGATTATGATGAAGACAAAGAAATTAGAGAACGGAAAAAACATAAAATTATAGATTTCGTCGTTACAATTGCAAGAAGATCGTATAATTATTTCAGAGAACAGGTTTTATTGTTCTTGCCTTGGAACAACGAAATAGATGATGTAGAGACAAAAGATTGTGAAAAATTTATATAGAAAATATTCATTTAATTGAAAAAATATAAAAAATTTTTCAGTGATAGGTGATGCAGAAATTGACAATGCACTGACCTCAAGCACAAAGAGATCAACAAGAAATAGAAATGAGGAGGAAGAATCTTTTATGAAAACAAAAATCTCAAAAGAACAAGAGATAGATATATTTGGTCAAACAGGTGTAGCGGATTGTTCAAAGGAAATTAGAAGAAAAATAAGTAGTCCTCCTAAAGCCACAAAAGAAGAAATGATGACTATACTTCAAAAATTAAATGATAAACAAAGAGAAATTGCAATCCATATTTTACATTGTTTCAAACTAATAATTTACCAATAAACTATACATTGCGATCGGCGGGTGTTGGAAACGCACAGTCATCAATGCGATTTATCAACTATTATTGTTATTTTGAGGATATACCTGGTGAAAAGAACAATTCATTAAAAATATTATTATGCGCACCATCAGGAAACGCAGCATTTCTAATAGGTGGCGTAACCGTCACACTGGTTTTGGTATTAC
>NW_027250357.1:0-25116 GCF_030848795.1 Temnothorax nylanderi | reverse complement strand
TGATCCCTGCCGACTGGCTTGACCTGAGAAAAGCCCTGAAATTGATTTTATTAAAGTTATGGACGATTCAAATTTGTCCATCTCGAATAGATTTATGTACTTACAGGCCTTAGAACGTTCTTTTGCATCTCTGTTTTTTCGAAATCATCTTCACTCTCATTCCAATCTCTTCTTTTTTTTTCCCCTGTGTCTAATAGAAACAGTCTTCTGCTTGCTTCCTGTGGGTGTTTCTTGTAAAGTGCTTTCGAGCAAGATGCTGCGTTAAATTCGTTTGTTTACACGTGTTTGTAGTCTTCGTACAGATTTGGCACCGAGCAGTTGTTGCGTCTACTTTTGTACAACTGTCCCAACATACTTTTTAACTTAGAGGTGCGATTTTAAGCACAATCTCCCCTGTAAAAGTACTATTATTAGATAGTCGAAGTGTTATAAATTAAATATATATTTACTTACGACAGTGCAAGTTTGTAGCTTGGATACTGTCTGCGGACGTGCTGGTACTGCTGGTCGACCTCGGTAGACAACGGCGTTGAAGATGAAAAAGCTCTCGAACTTTGTTGTAAAAGAACTACAGAATATAATATAAAGACAAAGATAAAGACAGACTAACGGAAATAAACGATTATATTTAACTATACATTCATAATACAAATTACCGTCTTCCGATATACGTGAGGGCCCCGCTTCGGTTCGAAAACGCTCAGTCTGTGCGAGTGCGGTCAATTCTTACGGCCTTGGTACCGACGCCTCGATTTCTTTATATTGATGAGCGATCTGATGATGATTATCCATTACGGACGATTTTTAGGGATCGGAACGTCAATTAGAGTTTGCGACTGCTGCGGTGACCCAACTGAATTTCAAACTCAAAAGTTTGATTGTGTGTTTGGGGTAGTAGGATCAGCTTCTGTAATATGCCTAATATTATACATTTTTTTAAGGCCGAAACAGACTTTACATAAGCATAATTCATAAATACAAGAAATTATGGATTGCCTATTTCCTTATGCATATGTATAGGGACATCAATTTTCTTATGCTTATGCATTACGCGTTATGCAAAAGTCTGTGCTTCGACATTTAGTAATTTTTTTATAAATCTTTAGAATACAACCTTGATATCCGGATCAAGCCTCACTCCTCTAGATACCAGCCCTGAGATAGCTGCTGGTTTTCGAAATCCAGTAATGATAAGTCGATAGACTCACTGGAAGAGAAATATGAGTAAATATTACATCGTGCAGAAATATTACGATTCTCAGAAAATCAACACAATAACATTGCGCTTACAAAGTCACGTCGTCTTTGACCGTGAAATGGCATTGCTTCATCCGCATTATATATCGCGCCCGATGTGATCAGGCCTTGAATATTTCAATGTGTGCTGATCATCATCTGTAAAATTATATCCTACATATATCATCTAAAAAGTACTATTCACACATCAATCAACTGTATAATATAGATTACTTACATTTTAACCGTATATAGTCCCGTGTAAGGAGATTTGCGAACGCAAAACGAATCCTGGTTGTTTATTCGAAAATAAATGATACATGGACAACTTTTAACTTTTTTCTCAATGAGGGATCCATTCTTTCGTTTTTAAGAGACGTAATGAGAAACAGTTTAATCGGAGACGGTGATCAATCGGCCCTTTGAACACTGGCAAAGAACTGAAGACTCGAAAGCACTAGTCACATCACAATCACAGTAGTCACTTATACTCACTACCCGGGTCCCAGCACCCGACAATGCGGTAATATGGAAAGGAAAAGACAAAAGACTTTTTCGCGGGACTGGCGTAGAAAGTTTCAAAATTGTAGCTTTTCGTTATTACGTCGTCTCAGCCAATGAGCGGCTTAGATAATTTCTATTCGCCGATAAATGTAAGTCGCTACAACGTGGCGACATCTGTACATTGCGAAGCGAAGTTAGTTCAAGAAACATCGATTTTATTATTTATTAATCGATTCTTACTCGATGCATCGATTAGTAAAACATCGAATTAAAATAATTGATGTAGCAATAGAAAACATTGATTTTCTAAACATCGAATGAACATCGCCCACCTCTACCATGAGGATTGGGTACTTTAACTTAGTTCCCATAGGTACATTTCCACTAGGGCGTGAACAAAGTATCTTTCGCTACTACTGAGACCGGAGTTCTCGCGGTCCCATTTCGGGAGCTTTCGGGCGCGCGACGCGCATCGACCAATCGTTCGCGTTTACCGGATCATGCGATCACGGCATGACAGGATCGATACGCGTCGGGAGAAACTTCGCGGTCAGGTTGACGGGGGGAGCGGCGCGAAATCCCCTCGTTCGGAGGGCGACTAAGGGATGGCGTTACGGGCACTTTATTGATCCGCGATCGCGACGGATTGAAAGATTTCCGAACAAATTTTGAGATCGAATAGTTCTGAATGCCTTAAACGCTTTATTTGCGATTACCTAGAGTTCCTGATACATAAAAATTTTTTGGTTTGATTAAAAACAATTTTTTGGCAAAAGAAATTTTCAATCATCTTTCGATTAAATATCGGTTATCTTGCAAACCGTTGGCCTAATCGCTTTGAGCCATAAGACTTTCGTCACAACTCGTCGAGAAATGTCCAAAAGTCCCATCAGAACTATTCGGAACTCTAAAAAAATTTTCGACCCCGGAACTTATTTTTCGAATAGTTTTTATTAATTTATTTAAATAAACCTGAGAACAATATCGCAGCGTAATTCTAATGACGAAAAACGGTAAACGAAAAAAAATAATTTAAATTTTTTACCATATTATATTCATTTATTTGTCATGTAGCGCTTATACATGGTCCATCATCAAGATACAGATCCATCATCTTCCCGGCAAGAGATATTTAAGCATTTTTTATATTTATGCAATGACTTCACCAAATACATGCAAAAGTGCAAATCTTGCATAGCGCCGATGTACGGCTGCTGCAGTTGTACAGATTAAATCATCATAAGTCAATGGCACCAAAAATGATACCTTTTTCAAGGACACATTGCAACGTGTCTCATAATGACTTCATCGAACACGTGCAAAACTGCAAATTTTGCAAATAGCGCCGATGTATGGCTGCTGCAGGTATACAATCAACTGCTATCGAACCGCTATCAAACATCTTTAAAACATCTTTAAAACAACTATCAAACAACTAAAACATCTTTAAAACATCTTTAAAACAACTATCGAACAACTAAAATCATTTGAAACATCTTTAAAACAACTATCAAACAACTAAAACATCTTTAAAACATCTTTAAACAATTAAAACATCTTTAAAACAGCAAATGAACAACTATCAAACAACTAAACATGTTTAAAACATCTTTAAAACAACTCAAACATCTTTAAAACAGCTTTTGAACAATTATCAAACAACTAAAACATTTATATTATACTACAAACAATGTGAGAAAAGGAAATAAAACATTGTAACATTTATATAATTTATTTCAAAAAAATCACAATTCTTTCTGGCGTTGCGACCACCAGTAAAATATTTTTAAAACATTTTGTAATGCGCAATTTTTAACATGTTTTTCACATCTTATAGTATTAGCACAGTATATACAGTAGCGCAACTCCATGTCGGCACCTTTGATATTGGCGTGTACGAAATTAAACTGCACATGCGCGAGCTAAGTAAGTACCAATCAAAGATCTGTTCTTTTTAGCTGACTTCTTGCACCGTCATCTTACTCTTTTTCTCTCTAACGAGGAGAGAGAAGAGGAAAGAAAACGGTGCAGAAGCTAAAAGAACAGATCACATACTACTGATCTTATATTACTTTCTCTGCTTTTCATTATTTCTTTTTTCTAACTATTCTCTATATATTAGATATATATATATTATATATATATATATATACGCTGCAAAATAAAATAACATGAAATATAGCTTTCTGTACTATTTTTACTTCTTTATCCTTTTCCTCCCTCCTCACACACAACCAAAGCACTGTCTAGGTATTCTGTTTTTCTACGAAATTAGCCGGTGAATGTACGGTATAGGCCTACGCATAAGGATTGTCGAATTGTTTACGGTTTTATCGTAAGTCGTAAGTCGGTGTCGGAAGTCGACGCACAAAGATTACGTCTGTGGGACAGATGCAGCGCCATCTCTCGCAAGATCTGTCACCTACTGTTGACACGGTTACTGCTCTGTTTAGCTTTCTATATCTCCGCTAAGCACACATATTCGCGTAAAAATACACTGGGGAACAAAATTATCGCAACAAAAATTTACGTAAAAAATTTGCCCAACTTCAATAAGTATAACTCCGCGAAAAAATTGTATATCTGAAAGATTTTTATTTTATTTAAAGGGTGAAGTCTGTACTTTAAGGAACCATTGTTAGATTTTAAATTTAGCCTCCCCCCCTCCCGCCGTTCTTCCAAAAAGTAAGGACGTGTTACGTCTCCAAAAAATTGCATACTTTGCACACATTCTACGGAGTAGAATGAATTTTTTTCATAAACTATCATGGCAACCATCGTAAAATCTGGACTTTCTCTGCAAATTAAAAAAAAATTAAGTCCGTACGATTTTTTTTCGCCGAGTTATGGCTTATCAAAGTTACCTATGGCATTTTTTGTGCATTCAATCACCGCCAACATTAGCATACCCGATGAACACTACGGGGAGGTTATGGTCGGATTTTGCCTATCGTGTAGTGTGTGTGTGTGTGGTGTTGTGTGTGTGTGTGTGTGTGTGTGTGTGTGTGTGTGGTTAGCAGAGATTTGCGCAAACTAATTTTATTCAACGAGGCATTGTTACGATTTTGTCTTTTGTTTTCCGAATTGAGCAATACAATACAGTGACTGCAATACTGTGAAGTTTTTGTAATACTGAAGTAAGTACTTCACAGTACATTACTTCTGTAAGTAACTTCACAGTATTGCAATCACTGTATTGTATCGTTCATTCGAAAAACCAAACGACAAAATCGTAAACAATGCCTCGTTTGAATAAAATCAGTGTGCGCAAATCATTGCTCTTCTGGAAGAAGGATTGAGCAGGAATTATGTGGCAAGAAGAATGGACGTTCATCGGTCCTCCATCTCTCGAGTTGGGCTCGTTATCAACAGACAGGCAGATTTAGTTGGAGGAGAGAACAAGGTCGAAGACGAGTAACGTCAGCTCGAGAAGATCGGCTTATCGTCAATGAAGCAGTGCGAAATTCGACAATAATTGCGCGACAAAATTGCGAATGAAGCTCTCCCGCACAGACAAATCAGTGCTCAAACGACAGGAGGCGTTTGCACGAAAGAGGCTTGAGTTCGCGGGCTCGTGCTCGAGTGCCAATGTTATCTGTAGCTCATCGATGTGCTCGTTTGCAATATGCACACACTCATCAGAATGGACTGCGAGACACTGGAGCAATGTATTGTCACTGACGAATCACGATTTTGTCTCTTCAATTCCGATAGAAGAGTCCGTGTTTGGCGTCGTCGTGGACATCGATTTGAACGGAATTGCGTCGAGCCTGTCCGAGCATTTGGTGGTGGTTCCGTCATGGTATGGAGTGAATATCGACGCATAGACGCACAAACCTCTTACCACCTCCTGGAATGACAGCGGTACGCTACGTGGAGGACATTTTGCGTCCTCAAGTAATTCCGATGCGTCGTCAAATGGGTCTCACGACGCAATTTTATTCTAATGCAGGACAATGCTCGCCCACACACTGCCAGAATTGTTCGTATTTTCTTGAAGAAAACAACATCGAGGTGCTACCACATGTGCGTGCGTGCGTGCGTGCGTGCGTGCGTGCGTGCGTGCGTGCGTGCGTGCGTGCGTGCGTGCGTGCGTGCGTGCGTGCGTGCGTGCGTGCGTGCGTGCGTGCGTGCGTGCGTGCGTGCGTGCGTGCGTGCGTGCGTGCGTGCGTGCGTGCGTGCGTGCGTGCGTGCGTGCGTGCGTGCGTGCGTGCGTGCGTGCGTGCGTGCGTGCGTGCGTGCGTGCGTGCGTGCGTGCGTGCGTGCGTGCGTGCGTGCGTGCGTGCGTGCGTGCGTGCGTGCGTGCGTGCGTGCGTGCGTGCGTGCGTGCGTGCGTGCGTGCGTGCGTGCGTGCGTGCGTGCGTGCGTGCGTGCGTGCGTGCGTGCGTGCGTGCGTGCGTGCGTGCGTGCGTGCGTGCGTGCGTGCGTGCGTGCGTGCGTGCGTGCGTGCGTGCGTGCGTGCGTGCGTGCGTGCGTGCGTGCGTGCGTGCGTGCGTGCGTGCGTGCGTGCGTGCGTGCGTGCGTGCGTGCGTGCGTGCGTGCGTGCGTGCGTGCGTGCGTGCGTGCGTGCGTGCGTGCGTGCGTGCGTGCGTGCGTGCGTGCGTGCGTGCGTGCGTGCGTGCGTGCGTGCGTGCGTGCGTGCGTGCGTGCGTGCGTGCGTGCGTGCGTGCGTGCGTGCGTGCGTGCGTGCGTGCGTGCGTGCGTGCGTGCGTGCGTGCGTGCGTGCGTGCGTGCGTGCGTGCGTGCGTGCGTGCGTGCGTGCGTGCGTGCGTGCGTGCGTGCGTGCGTGCGTGCGTGCGTGCGTGCGTGCGTGCGTGCGTGCGTGCGTGCGTGCGTGCGTGCGTGCGTGCGTGCGTGCGTGCGTGCGTGC
Organism: Temnothorax nylanderi; assembly: GCF_030848795.1. Classification (NCBI taxonomy): domain Eukaryota; kingdom Metazoa; phylum Arthropoda; class Insecta; order Hymenoptera; family Formicidae; genus Temnothorax; species Temnothorax nylanderi. Next base: position 18,506 of record NW_027250357.1, on the reverse strand, counting down.
GTGCGTGCGTGCGTGCGTGCGTGCGTGCGTGCGTGCGTGCGTGCGTGCGTGCGTGCGTGCGTGCGTGCGTGCGTGCGTGCGTGCGTGCGTGCGTGCGTGCGTGCGTGCGTGCGTGCGTGCGTGCGTGCGTGCGTGCGTGCGTGCGTGCGTGCGTGCGTGCGTGCGTGCGTGCGTGCGTGCGTGCGTGCGTGCGTGCGTGCGTGCGTGCGTGCGTGCGTGCGTGCGTGCGTGCGTGCGTGCGTGCGTGCGTGCGTGCGTGCGTGCGTGCGTGCGTGCGTGCGTGCGTGCGTGCGTGCGTGCGTGCGTGCGTGCGTGCGTGCGTGCGTGCGTGCGTGCGTGCGTGCGTGCGTGCGTGCGTGCGTGCGTGCGTGCGTGCGTGCGTGCGTGCGTGCGTGCGTGCGTGCGTGCGTGCGTGCGTGCGTGCGTGCGTGCGTGCGTGCGTGCGTGCGTGCGTGCGTGCGTGCGTGCGTGCGTGCGTGCGTGCGTGCGTGCGTGCGTGCGTGCGTGCGTGCGTGCGTGCGTGCGTGCGTGCGTGCGTGCGTGCGTGCGTGCGTGCGTGCGTGCGTGCGTGCGTGCGTGCGTGCGTGCGTGCGTGCGTGCGTGCGTGCGTGCGTGCGTGCGTGCGTGCGTGCGTGCGTGCGTGCGTGCGTGCGTGCGTGCGTGCGTGCGTGCGTGCGTGCGTGCGTGCGTGCGTGCGTGCGTGCGTGCGTGCGTGCGTGCGTGCGTGCGTGCGTGCGTGCGTGCGTGCGTGCGTGCGTGCGTGCGTGCGTGCGTGCGTGCGTGCGTGCGTGCGTGCGTGCGTGCGTGCGTGCGTGCGTGCGTGCGTGCGTGCGTGCGTGCGTGCGTGCGTGCGTGCGTGCGTGCGTGCGTGCGTGCGTGCGTGCGTGCGTGCGTGCGTGCGTGCGTGCGTGCGTGCGTGCGTGCGTGCGTGCGTGCGTGCGTGCGTGCGTGCGTGCGTGCGTGCGTGCGTGCGTGCGTGCGTGCGTGCGTGCGTGCGTGCGTGCGTGCGTGCGTGCGTGCGTGCGTGCGTGCGTGCGTGCGTGCGTGCGTGCGTGCGTGCGTGCGTGCGTGCGTGCGTGCGTGCGTGCGTGCGTGCGTGCGTGCGTGCGTGCGTGCGTGCGTGCGTGCGTGCGTGCGTGCGTGCGTGCGTGCGTGCGTGCGTGCGTGCGTGCGTGCGTGCGTGCGTGCGTGCGTGCGTGCGTGCGTGCGTGCGTGCGTGCGTGCGTGCGTGCGTGCGTGCGTGCGTGCGTGCGTGCGTGCGTGCGTGCGTGCGTGCGTGCGTGCGTGCGTGCGTGCGTGCGTGCGTGCGTGTGTTTTGGGTGGGAGGGAGAGCTGTAGGTACGTTTGCACTTAAAACTGCGTATTCCCGCCTCGTCTTTGAATGACTTCTTGCAGACGTTCACGCATATTGATGCAGCTTCTAATTGTGGCTTGAGGAATTTCATACTATATTCGCTGTAATGCCGTTTCTAGTTGTCGGAGATTTGTTGGCGGTCTCTCCAAATCTCGAAGCCTTCTTCCCATCATACCCACACATGTTCGATAGGATTAAATCTGGGCTTACCGGTGGATGTGGTAGTGTGACCGGAACAACGAATGGAAATTTCAAAATAATAAAATATAGCCACTTACTACTTGGGCTGAATATACGGTCGCCACTGTATTTTAAGGATCTAATACAGAAACCTTTCTTTACTGCGTTGCCCCGTCCTTCCTTCTCGGCAAGATGGCTGTCGATTCACGTCGCAGGCGCGTTCAAGGCCGTCGGCCACGCCCTTGTTAAGCAAACGTATTTACGAGGATAGGATTTCACTGGGGTCGCGAAATAATGCTTTTTGTTTATTATAAACAAATAATAGTTTATTCTAATGCTAGGTTGTACAGCAATCTCCTCTAACGTACGTATTCGCTCGATCGCGTGTTGCTACGTCGAGTTTTTATCGAAACGCCGTTATTTCGGTTAAAGCGGATCTTAACGATCAATATAAGCGCAATAGGATATCCCGTATCACGCACTCACTGCTTCTAATTAATATTCAATCACGCTACTGACGCTAGCGGATAACGGGATAAGACCGCCTTTGTTCGATTTGTATGACGAAACCGTGGTACGTGTTATCGTCTCGAAGCTTCGCGACGGACTGTCCGGGAGGAACGGGTCGAGTTCTCCCACCTTAGACTCACGCATGCGCTGAGTCCTCGTTTTAGGCGCGCAGCCTTCGCGCTCGCGGAACGCACCTTCGGGTGTAGATGGTACGACTCCATCTGCACTTCGCTTGCCGAGTCGTTGTTGGGACTCGGCACCTTTTCGTGAGATGCTACACTAAAGTGCAACGGCGCGACTTGGCTTTCGCACCCGCGTGAACCAAACGCGTCGCTGCACGCAAACTTCGCGCAAGCGAACTCAAAGTCACTCGATTATTATCGAGTGACTCTCAACGTCACAAAAGACGAATCCAATGTAAACCAGGTAAGTATTAATTTCTCTTTTCTTTCAGGTACCCAGGATCGCTATGGAATCGTCTCATCTAATCACCGGAGTCGGTGTAATAAAGGTAAGTATAAAAAGTAAGTATAACGCGGCTTAAAATTACCGCACGCATAATCGCGTAATAATGAATTTTTAAATTGACAGGGAATAATGTTAAATATCAAATTAATGAATATAATATCAAATCGGCTCAATGCCGTCTAAAAGTGTAGAAAGTACATAAAAGTGTAAGAAGGTGTAACTGAATATAATGAAAATCATTGCTATTCGCAATGTTAAATAAATCTTTGCCTGGAACAACTCCATTTGGCTTGTTTCTCTTCCTCGAGAAGTAACTGTAAATAATATGTTGAAAATTCAATGAATTTAATGTATCTGCACCCGGAGTGCTAAAAGTGTAATAAAAGTGTAACCGCCTTCGTTGGCTCATCTCGCACGCTTATCCTAAGTCGTCGAGTGTAGAAAGTGTAAAAGTGTAGCACCTTTCGGTGACTCGGTCTCGCACGCTGAAATCTAACATGCAAGTGTAAGAGTGTAATGGGTGTAATGAAAAAGTGTAGAGCCTTCGCTGGCTCGTCTCGCACGCTGAATCTGTAAACAGGTGTAGAAAGTGTCGAAGTGTAGTTTAAGGTGTAGAGTCTTCGCTGGCTCGTCTCGCACGCTGAATCTCAGAAACAGGTGTAGAAAGTGTCGAAAGTGTAGTAAAAGGTGTAACTCTTCAAATGCTTTAAAATATTGCAAATAATGTAATCGAATGTTATTGACCCCAAAAGGTCATTTCTGTAATGAAACCTTTAGATAAATTGAATAAAGTGTGAATTTAATTGTACTTGTGCACCGTGTGCATCTCATCGGCTGAAGGCCTTAATATCACTGTTTAATCGTTTGGAATGTTAATGAAACTTTATAAAATTGTTAATTATGTTATTTGGAATTTCTTCCATTCACAGATAATCTCTGCGTTCTTCGGTCGGCTTACGGCCTGTAAAGTGTAACTGGTGTAGTGGAGTGTAATTGTGATTATCGCTCGAAAAACTTAAATAAAATATATGTTAATTCAGGAATATGTCCTGCTCGTTAATAACGCTAAAAGTGTAGCTCGAATATAATGAATTAAAATGTTTATAAGACCGTCACTCGCGGATCGGTCGTGGATCTATCTCCGCTCCTAAAATTATTATGTAGAGTGTGAATAGGCGTATAGTGTAATTATGATCTCCGTATCTGGGAAACTTGTGAGTAATGGAAAAATATTATGAATGAAACAATTATGTATTCTTTAAACTTCATGGTGAGCAATGTGGCTCTGACTCTACTTTATATGAATATACCAGTAACAATATACTAACTACTGCTATGGCAAAAGATACAAAATAAAAGTTAATATGATTACCTTGAACTTGTCTGAATCCATCTGAATGAATGTTATCTTTAATATTATTTATTTTATGTGCTCGTCGTATCGATGCTTGTATGGGATTGAAGGAATGTTGTGGGTAAGTATTTGTATGTTTTTTATGTGTAAACTCTTTTTCTCTTTATTATTAATATTTCGCTTAGCTTATGCTATCTTTCGGCTCGCTGCCGTATATCTTCTTTCACGCAACACATTATTAAATGATTAAAATAATAAAATATATAAAATGACTCTAGTGTCTGAATAAAATTCTATATAAAAAAAATAATAAGACTCAATCTTTGACTAAAATATTCTGTCGTACATTAATAAAAAAGTATATATCTTCTGCGTTACAACTGTATGTAACGCTTCTGGTCCTTTTGGCTGCTCTCCTCCTGTTGCGTCTCCTGCTGCACTTCCACTTCCACAGCGAAGATCTGACTGCCTGGCGATGTTGTCTGGACGATGTCTGCTCCGCCCTCGCCATCAACCTTTGGACCTCCTCGTCGGGTAGCTCCTCGAATTGAGGTGACTCCCTCGTACCCTCGTCTGCCGTCTGGCTCGCCTGTGACAATACCTGTCGTTCGGCCTCCTTGTCGGGTTGTCCACTCGGCTGCACTTGAACTGACTGCTTCGCCCCGTTGTCGTGGGACATTGTATGTGACAGTCCGGTAGATTCCCGGCTCTCAATAGAAATCGAGGGTGAAACCTGCGATTTCATTCTCCTCGGCAAGCTGACCTTGAGTTCCTTCTCAAGAGTGAGCTTCTTCGGAGAGTCGGATTTATTGGCGGGTTGTTGTTCCTCCGCGCTGCTCTGTGATGATTCTGTTGGATCTTCTTCTTGTGAGTATTTCTTGATCCTTTTCTTGGCCATTTCCTTTGTTCTTCTGCTCGTGGAAACTGGTCTGCTTCTTTTTTGTGCTGTTATTTTTAGTTGCACTTTTTTGTTCGCCGTTATCGTTGGTTTAGTTTTTCGGCTTGAATCTTTTGTCGATTCTTTCTTTATTTGTATCTTGTCCTGCGTTTCTTGTGTGTGTGTAACTTTTACTTGCGGACTTGTTTGTTGTGGTGATGATTGTGTCATCTTTTTCTCCTTTATCTGTACCGTGGGTGTAGATGTTGCGCTGGGTGTGGTTATTATTTTGATCGCCGCTGGTGGAATCACTCTTCTCTCTACCGCCCTCGCTTTTACACTCGGTACGCCGTCTGCTATTGATGCGTTTATCTGAAATATCAGATCGCGTTTGTCCTCGCGTTTTCTCTTGTTGCGGATGACAAATAATAGTTTCATATCTGCCACCGTATTTCCTGCGATGTCTTTAATTTCTGTCTCCTGTATCTGGTAGACGTTTCTGTTTTTGATTGCTTCGCATTCCGCCATTAGGTCGAATGAGCGGTTCTGCGCTTCTCGTTCTCGTCTATCGTATTCCTCGGCTACTCGATCCACCGGGGATAAACGTTTTGTGTATTCTTGTAATGTGTTTATATTTTGATTACCCATGCTTCTGGTATCGTGATGGTTTATGTAATTCTTCATTTTTCTGTTGTATTCTCTATCTCGCGTATTTTTTCTTCTCTTTCCGGATCCATCTTGGTCCTCTTGTTGTTTGTCGGCACTCGCGTATTAACGTTTTTTCGCGTTTTTGATTTCGCTTGTGTTCGCGTGCTCGATTGACAGACGTCCGTTCACCACGGCTGTCTGAATATGTCTGCGTTGATCGTGGCGCTGCGCATCTCGTGGCGCATTGTGTGCAATTATGGCTGCATCACATGTCGCGTGTTCTTGAAACACTTTCAATTCGTCTTCGCCCTGATTGGCTGTCTGCATTATCCATCGTCCTGATTGTTTAATATTTCTTGTAATGTTTCCTTCGATGAATATGCTGGATGTGCGTCTATGAATGCTTTCTGGTGCACCCATATCTTGCCATATGTTTTCATCTAATCCTTCGCTGGAATGTTCGGAATTCTGTTGTTCCTCGTTTGCACTTTCGTGGCTCTTGGTTCTTCAGCTGCACTTTCGTGCTCTCCTTGTTCGTTTTCGACTTGCTCGTCGTTATTATCATTTGCACTTTCGTGCACTTCGTATATTCGATCTGCACTTTCGTGCTCTACGTGCTCGTTTCATTTCTTCGTTATTATTATTTGCACTTTCGTGCTCCTCTTGATTTTTATTTGCACTTTCGTGCTCTATGTGCACCTCGTTTCGGGTGTCGTGTTATCGCTGCTATCTGACAGCATTATCTCATCTGGAGACTCTGGCTCCTCTTGTTCTTCAATTTTTCGTTTCAATATCTCTATGTCGCTATTCTTTAAATTCTTTATTACTAATTTTCTCCTCTTCTGTTTCAGGTTCATCATCTTCTTCGTCGTCATCTTTCAGACTGCTACAGGATGCTAAACGAAACCAATCGGCCCTGCGTGATTGCTTTTTCGCTGGATATCCTCCAACGTACGCTGGCTTCATGTCTTGATGCTTCATCGCTCCATTTCCTCGGTATTTCTCACTCCGGTAAGTGTACTTTTTCCTATTCTCTCTCATTTCTTGACCTTTCTCTCTTTTCCAGTTGTAGTATTCTTTGTTGCTTCCTGGATCGCCGCTAGGATTCCTCTTCCTGCTCCTCAGGTAAGTATATTTCCTCACTATTTTCTCTACTTTCGCTCTTCTTTGTCTCCTTCTTATTCTGTCTTTTTCCGACTCCTCGCTCGAATCTTCTTCTGGATATTTCCTCTTGAAGTGGGTTAAAGGAACTTTCTTCTCAATGAAGGGTCCTCCAACTTCTTCTTTATCACTTTCACTATCTTCCTTGATGTTTTCCTTTGTATTAATCTTCTTTTTATTTTCAGGTTGCTCCTCGGCATTCTCCTGTTTATCTGTGACATGCTCCTCGGCATCTTCGAGTTTCTCCTCGGCGTCATCTCGTTCCACGTCTTCGCGTGTCGTAGTTGGTCTAGTAAATTCCTCTTCGGCATCGTTGATTTTCTCCTCGGCATCATCGTACTCCTCGGCATGCTCCTCGGCAATGTCCTCTTCCGATGACGGTAATTCGTGCATTTCTAATACACATACATTTACATCTTCTTCTAGACTTTCGTCTGATTCTTCGCTCTGCGAATCACTACTTCACGTTGTGGATCTTCACGTTGTGGAATCTCATCATTTTGTGAGTTATCTTCTTCCCCGTCACTATTTATCTCGTCTTCTCTTAGATTTGGTCTTCTATACGGTCTTAGCTGCCGTGAATTGAACACGCCTATCGGCTGTCCATCTAGACTCTCTATTAAATAGGCATTTTCGCGCACTTCCCGCGCCACACGATATGGACCGTCGTAGACAAGGTGAATCTTGCGAGTCAATTTTCTGTTGGCGTCCGATCTACGGTGCAACTTGACCATAACGCCGTCACCCGGTTGATGCCTCGACGCCACGTCGTGCTTGTCAGCCTGTAACTTTCTCTTCGCTGCCGCACTGGCTAGTCTCTCCTTCGCAATTTGTATGCGTTCTTGCTTCTCCTCTTCATCGTATCGTATAGGCATCGGTCGCAATTCGTCGCACACGTGCCAATGTGTTTCCACGTTGTATTGTATCTCGTTCGGGGTGAATCCCGTTGATGAGTGAACCGTGTCGTTGATGACATCCTCGGCTCTGTCTACTATTCTCCACCAAGTGTGTTGTCTGTCACTGGCGTATGTTCTGATAACGCGTCCTAGTTCGCGCATCACTCTTTCCACCGGATTCGATTGTGGGTTATAAGGCGACGTTTTTCTCGTGGTTATCCCACGCTCTGTGGCAAAATTCCGCCACCGCGCCGTTATAAATTGTCCCCCGTTGTCTGTTAGAATCTCCTCCGGAATTCCTATCTCTCTGAAATATCTGTTCTCCAACGTCTCGACTATCGTGTCGAATTTTTGATCTTTCATCGTATAAAACTTCGTTAACTTGGAAAATTGATCCATAATCACCAGGATATATTTGAATCCTTGTCGCGTTCTCGGTAACGTCCCGAATATATCAAGGGAAACCGTTTTCATTGGTTCTTCCGGCAGGTCGTAGTACTGTCTTCCTACTGTTGGCCTTGTATAATATTTAGTCATTTGGCAGATCTTGCATGATGCTACCACGTCTCTCGCTATTCTCGCGACTCTGAACGTATGAAAGTATTTCTCCGTGAATGCTATCACTTTATCCGTACCGAAATGTATCAGTAGACGGTGTATCTTCGCTATGAGGCCCCATGTGTGTTTGGCAGGAACGGCTACTCGGTCAGTTTCGATGTACCGGACTCTTATGAGCCCATCTCGTTCGTAGACTTCATCCGGATTTTCCTGTACCGCTGTTTGAAGTACCTCGTCCTGTCTTTGGATCCTTTTCAACCATGGTATCCATTCTTCTGTGTTGGCCCCTTCAAAATGATCTCTTATCAGCGCTATGCGCTTTACGTCATCCTCCTCTTGAATCTCCTCCTCGTTGGATCTCGATAGAGCATCCGCTATCTCGTTCTCCTTTCCAGGAATGTGAACGATCTCGAGGTCGAATTCCTGCATGAATTCAAACCATCGTGCAATTCTGTGATTATTTTGCACACAAGTACTCAAGAATTGTAGAGCCTTGTGGTCTGTGTGGACTCTTACGTGTCGTCCCATTAATAAAGTGTGCCACTTTCTCAAAGCATGCACCAGTGCTAAGCACTCCAATTCTGTAATTGTATAACGCACTTCGGCGCCTTTCAAACTCCTGCTTAAATAAGCTATCGTGTATTTCGCTTCTTCTCCTTCACGGTATTGGTATAATCTTGCACCCAATCCGCTTCTAGCTGCGTCGACGTTAATGCCGAACTTCATCTCCGGACGTATCAGAAACAGGCTAGGAGCTTCTGCAAATGCCCTTTTGATATCATTGAACGCCACTTGATGCTCGCGTTCCCAGACAAACTTTACTCCCTTTTTTAGCAACTGTTCTAATGTCCTTGTCATCCTCGCTAAGTTTTGTATGAATCTTCTGTCCCAGTTTATCAGTCCTAGGAACATCTGTACTTCCTTCTTGCTTTGTGGTCTCTTGAAATTCATTATAGCTGTTTTTGTTTCTTCGTTCATCTCGGCCTTAACTTCTGTGAATGTGTGACCAAGGAATTTTATCTCCTTCTTCATGAAGTCGCATTTCTTCAGATTCAGTTTGAATCCTACTCTTCTCAGACGTTCGAAAACAATCTTCAAATGCTGCATATGTTCTGCTAAAGTTCTTGACGCTATCATCACGTCGTCGAGGTAAACAATTTCGAAATCAAAGCAGTCATCTCCCAAGGCATCTCTCATCGCTCTTGTAAATGATGCTCCAGCTGTCTTAATACCGAATGGCATTCTCTTGAATATGTATGTCTGTCCGTCAAACATAAATCCACAGTACTTCATTGCCTCTGGGGTCAATGGAATTTGCCAAAATGCTTGTGAGATATCGAGTGTTGTGAAATACTTTTTCCTTCCTACTCGTCGAAACACTTCTTCGATCGTCGGTGGCTGTGCGTGGTCGTTCGCCATCCTCTTGTTTATCTCCCTCGCGTCTAGACAGAGTCTTATGCTCCCATCTTTTTTAACGACTACTACGAGTGGATTGATGAATTCGGTCGCAGCACGCTCTACTATTCCCTTCTCTTCGAGCTCCTTCATGTACTCGCGAACCTTTGGTAAGTGCTTCTCCGGTATCGGGTATGACTTCTTTTTGAAAGCCCTCTTTGATTTAAAATCAATTTCGTGTACGTAGTGGTTGACGCACCCTATCGTTCCATCGAATATATCCTCGTATTCATCAACAAGTCTTTGTAGTTCTTCTTGAGCTTCTTCCTCCGTAATATCTTCTTCCGCTGTTATCGGTGCGATTCTCGTCACCTCAGCCTCTTCTTCCGCTGCAAATACTATTCCGGGTGTCCCATCGAATCTCATCGACATCTTGTTTTTAATTTGGAAATCCCTTCCCAAGATGACTTCGTAACAGATTTTTCTCACGATGTGGAACTCGTGTGTATAAGTCAGCTCGTTGTACTTGAATTGTATTCGTGCTTTGTTAGCAACGACTTCTCCTCTCTCTTGAAAAGCTCCTTTCAATAAAAATTTTCTTATCGGCAAAACATCTATTATCTGTCCTTTTTCCTTTAATTGCTCGTATACCGCGTAGCATATTATCGACAATTGGGATCCTGTATCTACCAATGTCTTTATTTTCATATCTCCAAATTGAATTTTAATAAACGGCACTTTTATCATTTGCACCTTTTTGTTCTGCTCCTCGAGCATATTCTCGTCTAAATCTCGAATAATTTCGTCGGTCCGTACAATATTCACTTGCACTACGTGACCTTTTTCAATCTCTTTCAATTCTTTCTGTACTTTCATCTGCTCCTTCTGTGCTTTTTGCACTTTTCTCTCTTGTGCTAGCTGCACTTTCTTCTGCGCTTGCTGCGCTTTCTTCCCTTGTGCTATTTGCACTTTCTCCTGCTCTTGCTGCGCTTTTTCCTCCTGTGCGATCTGCACTTTCTTCTGCATTTGCTGCACTTCTCGTTCCCCACGATGCACGTCCTTTGAAATGAATGTCCTCTCGTTGTTTTCGATCGATCGACGTTTCTCCTCGTTGTCGTCTCTCGCGATTAGACAAATCATTGGTTGAGCGTCATTGGTGATGTCCGCCTCCGCACTCTCTCCGGACATGACGTCATTTATCTTCACGGATGCAAATTCTTGTCCTTCCGCGTTGACGTGTCGTTTTTCGATTACCGATACGTGTTTCGTAACCGGCTTACTATCGCGTTTCGCGTTTCGCGTATTTTGGCTTACTGCACTTTGTGCACTTTTCTGCACCTTTGTGCACTTTATCGTCCTCGTCGCTCGACGGAAATTCTACTATCGGTTCGGACTTATTTTCGCGCGTTTGACGATGATTAAGCGACGACGCATTGTAGCGCGGTTGATTATAACGCATTTTCGCGAAACCTACGCCCTGTTGTCGCGTCTCGTTTTGTCTGCTTGTCTCACCGCTCGTAATTGCTAATTGCCCTGCGCTCGGTTTAACTACACTGTCTGCTCTTAAATTCTGGTTGCCGAAACCTTTATTATACGTTATCGCGTTTTGTCGCGGATAAAAGTTCTTCTGATTTACTGTGCCTGCTGCACTATTCGCACTCGCGTTGCTCGCGTTCGCGTTACTCGCGTTAAATCTTCTCTGTTGGTTGACTGATGCGTTTCCTCCTTGTCTCGTTCTGCTGGCATCTTCGCGATTCGATCGTCGACACGCTCTCTCGTAATCAATCGTCTCGAGCATTTCTACCATCTGCCCGATTGTTTTGACAACCGATGGTCTCAATTCGCGCCGCGTCTCATCGTCGAAATGATCCTTAATCGTATAAATCAACTCCGCGTCCGTCATTGGCGGATCGAGAGTTTTCGCTCGCGTCACCATCGACATCGCGTACTCCGACATGCTTCCGGCATTCGCGCGGTATCGGTTGTAATGTAGCGACCGACGGAATTTCGCCTGTGCTTGTACCCCCCAATATCTTTCTCTAAACATTTGTTTCGCATCGTCGATATCATTAGGCTCTTTTAATTCGAACCAATCATCTGCCGCACCTTTCATGGCACGCAGGAAAAAATATTTCTGGTCTTTCTCAGACACGCATTCGTCACATGCAATTTTTTCAAATTTTCGTAAAAATATTATCGGATTCTTAGAATCATTATCACCTCGGAATTCTATTTCGCTAAACGGGTTTTTCAACCATCCACCTCTCGGTAAATTAAACTGTACTAATGAAGCACGTTCTCTGTTCGCGTCGCGTTCGCATGCTTGATTTTGAAGAACCGGAATCTCGGTCTCTGCACTGCGCTGCGCGTTATTCTCGCGATTATCTCTTCGTAACGAGTCTATTTCGCTTTGTTGTTGCGCGATTTTACCGTTTAATTCGGCTGAGAATGAAGTCATAACGCGGGTTAGCTCGGCGATTTTATTCGCGAAATCCGTGAATACACTCGCGTCACCGATAGCTACACTTCCCTTGTTTGCGTTAGAATCATCCCTTTGTACTCGAATATCTGCTCTATGTGTCCCGTGTGCACTCTCCGACATCTGCACTTTTCCTACACTTTGTGCACCATGTGCACTTTTCGCATCATGGGCCATATCTACTCTACCTGCACCGCGTGCACTATTCGCATCACAACTGCTATCCATTCTCGCGTTTGCACCGCGTACACTATCTGCACTACTCGCAACACGGACACTAGCTACACCGCGCGCACTGCTCGCCTCGCGGGTATCATCTACACTATTGCTTGCACCGCGTGCACTTTCTGCACCGGGCGATTCCTGCTCGTTGGCCGCACCGCGTGCACTCGTGGCACCGGGCGATATCTGCCCCCTAACTTCTACACTACTTGCACCGCGTGCACTTTCCGCACCGGGCGTTATCTGTTCGCTTGCCGCACCGCGTGCACTCGTAGCACCGGGCGGTATCTGCACTCTGGCATCTACACTACTTGCACCTTGTGCACTTTTTACGCAATTCGCGTCTTCGAGGTTTTCTACGTTAACGTTATCGTTGTCCGTCATATTCCCGATCTTCTTCGCACTTCGCGTAAGAATCGGTGATCTTAACGTCTTTATCGTCGGCTTGAACATATCTCTTACCGAGTTTTGAAATTCGCGTGCATTTTCGCTACGCTACTTATCGCGTGTACTCTACTACGCGTTCTCTGCTTTCACTTATCTTTGATCAATTAATATCGTTACGCGTTTTGTATGAGCTCAACGTTTTAACGTTCGTGAATTCTGAACCGTTGATTTAATCTCTCTTCGCGCATTTCGAAACGATAAAAAATGTCACGGTCGCCATGTTAGCTGCTTGAAATGAATTGACGCTATGCAATTCGCACCGAGTAATCCTTCCGCCTTTGGATTTCATACCCAACCATGTCGTTTACCATGTAGTATAACGATCGAACTTCGCAGATTCTTAATTTTTATGTTTCGTTTCGCGCCTTACTACTGTGACCGGAACAACGAATGGAACTGTTAAAATTGTAAAATATAGCCACTTACTACTTGGGCTGAATATACGGTCGCCACTGTATTTTCTGGATAGAATACAGAAACCTTGCGTTACTGCGTTGCCCCGTCCTTCCTTCTCGGCAATATGGCTGTCGATTCACGTTGCGGGCGCGTTCAAGGCCGTCGGCCACGCCCTTGTTAAGCAAACGTATTTACGAGGATAGGATTTTCACTGGGGTCGCGAAATAATGCTTTTTGTTTATTATAAACAAATAATAGTTTATTCTAATGCTAGGTTGTACAGCAATCTCCTCTAACGTACGTATTCGCTCGATCGCGTGTTGCTACGTCGAGTTTTTATCGAAACGCCGTTATTTCGGTTAAAGCGGATCTTAACGATCAATATAAGCGCAATAGGATATCCCGTATCACGCACTCACTGCTTCTAATTAATATTCAATCACGCTACTGACGCTAGCGGATAACGGGATAAGACCGCCTTTGTTCGATTTGTATGACGAAACCGTGGTACGTGTTATCGTCTCGAAACTTCGCGACGGACTGTCCGGGAGGAACGGGTCGAGTTCTCCCACCTTAGACTCACGCATGCGCTGAGTCCTCGTTTTAGGCGCGCAGCCTTCGCGCTCGCGGAACGCACCTTCGGGTGTAGATGGTACGACTCCATCTGCACTTCGCTTGCCGAGTCGTTGTTGGGACTCGGCACCTTTTCGTGAGATGCTACACTAAAGTGCAACGGCGCGACTTGGCTTTCGCACCCGCGTGAACCAAACGCGTCGCTGCACGCAAACTTCGCGCAAGCGAACTCAAAGTCACTCGATTATTATCGAGTGACTCTCAACGTCACAAAAGACGAATCCAATGTAAACCAGGTAAGTATTAATTTCTCTTTTCTTTCAGGTACCCAGGATCGCTATGGAATCGTCTCATCTAATCACCGGAGTCGGTGTAATAAAGGTAAGTATAAAAGTAGGGGAGACCGGGGCTAAGCCGACACTATTTTTTCAAAGGCAATTTTTAATATTTAATTAAAATTTTTAGGCAAATTCAATGGTACATATTTAAAGAGTGTTTCTTCAGGTACAAAATTGATTCAGGAAGTTTTGCTGTACGTCGCTTTGTTTTGCCGCCAGGAAAGGAAAAGTGACGCAAAGACAAATTTTCGAATTGAAAAATGCCGGGGCAAACTCGACACCCCGCCGGGGCAAACTCAACACTTTGTCTGATCGACACAATTTGATCTGGAACTTATTTTTTACTGTCTGAAAATAAAAATACATTGTTTATTGTGTATTTAAAAAGTACAAAAATTCGGAATAAAGTAGCTAGAACAATCATTTGAAATAATGAGAACAAAAATTGTTGAACTTTCAATTATCTTCATCTAAACTCATGTCTGAAAAACAATTAATGCAGGTAAACTCGCGATCGGACGTGCGCATACATTTGTCATGAGCCATACGGCTGCATGACAAGCATCGTTTGTTACTGGGAGCCGACGAAACGGCGTGGTGTTGACTTTGCCCCGGACGTCGTTTTTCACTTTTGTCACTTCAAAAACATGAAAATTTTGAAAATATGCAAAAAAGATTATCGGATTCATATAGAGCATCAAATTTCCCATCAAAATCACTTACCGGTAGATTCGCAAGAGTAAAGCTCGATGAAAGAGTAGACATTTTCGAGAGATCAGAAAAATTACTTTTCACTATCAAAAACGCTTATGTCGCGTTAAAAATTACACTATAACTCAGAATGTTACCAAATTCCGTTGATAATACTGGCACATAAAGACGCATTTACAGTAGGAAAGGCAAGTTTCTACGATAGATTTAAATTGGCAAAAAGCCTAGTGTCAAGTTTGCCCCGTTGTCGGCTTAGCCCCGGTCTCCCCTACGTATAACGCGGCTTAAAATTACCGCACGCATAATCGCGTAATAATGAATTTTTAAATTGACAGGGAATAATGTTTAAATATCAAATTAATGAATATAATATCAAATCGGCTCAATGCCGTCTAAAAGTGTAGAAAGTACATAAAAGTGTAAGAAGGTGTAACTGAATATAATGAAAATCATTGCTATTCGCAATGTTAAATAAATCTTTGCCTGGAACAACTCCATTTGGCTTGTTTCTCTTCCTCGAGAAGTAACTGTAAATAATATGTTGAAAATTCAATGAATTTAATGTATCTGCACCCGGAGTGCTAAAAGTGTAATAAAAGTGTAACCGCCTTCGTTGGCTCATCTCGCACGCTTATCCTAAGTCGTCGAGTGTAGAAAGTGTAAAAGTGTAGCACCTTTCGGTGACTCGGTCTCGCACGCTGAAATCTAACATGCAAGTGTAGAAAGTGTAATGGATGTAATGAAAAAGGTGTAGAGCCTTCGCTGGCTCGTCTCGCACGCTGAATCTGGAAACAGGTGTAGAAAGTGTCGAAAGTGTAGTTTAAGGTGTAGAGTCTTCGCTGGCTCGTCTCGCACGCTGAATCTCAGAAACAGGTGTAGAAAGTGTCGAAAGTGTAGTAAAAAGGTGTAACTCTTCAAAATGCTTTAAAATATTGCAAATAATGTAATCGAATGTTAATTGACCCCAAAAGGTCATTTCTGTAATGAAACCTTTAGATAAATTGAATAAAGTGTGAATTTAATTGTACTTGTGCACCGTGTGCATCTCATCGGCTGAAGGCCTTAATATCACTGTTTAAATCGTTTGGAATGTTAATGAAACTTTATAAAATTGTTAATTATGTTATTTGGAATTTCTTCCATTCACAGATAATCTCTGCGTTCTTCGGTCGGCTTACGGCCTGTAAAGTGTAACTGGTGTAGTGGAGTGTAATTGTGATTATCGCTCGAAAAACTTAAATAAAATATATGTTAATTCAGGAATATGTCCTGCTCGTTAATAACGCTAAAAGTGTAGCTCGAATATAATGAATTAAAATGTTTAATAAGACCGTCACTCGCGGATCGGTCGTGGATCTATCTCCGCTCCTAAAATTATTATGTAGAGTGTGAATAGAGCGTATAGTGTAATTATGATCTCCGTATCTGGGAAACTTGTGAGTAATGGGAAAAATATTATGAATGAAACAATTATGTATTCTTTAAACTTCATGGTGAGCAATGTGGCTCTGACTCTACTTTATATGAATATACCAGTAACAATATACTAACTACTGCTATGGCAAAAAGAACAAAATAAAAGTTAATATGATTACCTTGAACTTGTCTGAATCCATCTGAATGAATGTTATCTTTAATATTATTTATTTTATGTGCTCGTCGTATCGATGCTTGTATGGGATTGAAGGAATGTTTGTGGGTAAGTATTTGTATGTGTTTTTATGTGTAAACTCTTTTCTCTTTATTATTAATATTTCGCTTAGCTTATGCTATCCTTTCGGCTCGCTGCCGTATATCTTCTTTCACGCAACACATTATTAAATGATTAAAATAATAAAATATATAAAATGACTCTAGTGTCTGAATAAAATTCTATATAAAAAAAATAATAAGACTCAATCTTTGACTAAAATATTCTGTCGTACATTAATAAAAAAAGGTATATATCTTCTGCGTTACAACTGTATGTAAACGCTCTGGTCCTTTTGGCTGCTCTCCTCCTGTTGCGTCTCCTGCTGCACTTCCACTTCCACAGCGAAGATCTGACTGCCTGGCGATGTTGTCTGGACGATGTCTGCTCCGCCCTTCGCCATCAACCTTTGGACCTCCTCGTCGGGTAGCTCCTCGAATTGAGGTGACTCCCTCGTACCCTCGTCTGCCGTCCTGGCTCGCCTGTGACAATACCTGTCGTTCGGCCTCCTTGTCGGGTTGTCCACTCGGCTGCACTTGAACTGACTGCTTCGCCCCGTTGTCGTGGGACATTGTATGTGACAGTCCGGTAGATTCCCGGCTCTCAATAGAAATCGAGGGTGAAACCTGCGATTTCACGGTCATGATAAGCTTGTGAACATCACATGGTTGGACGGCTGAGAGTCTAAACTGCGGTCGCGATACAGTTCGGGGAATCTGGGTAATAGCGGCGACACATTCTGCGTGTGAGCATGGCAGCTGGGCCTCAGAGACCGACACAAAGTACTTATTTAGCTGATCCGGTGTAAAGAAGTGTAGTGGAGAGACTTGTGTCTGCTTTACCAGACCAAGTCGTGCGAGTTCCCTCCAAAGCTTGGCCGAATTAGTTATTTTGGTGAGTGAGCTATAGTGGAATTCACTTTTAGCACGCTTGATGTCTACATTGAGTTGATTCCTATAGGCGGTGTAGTCGAGTAAACAGTCCGATCGCTTGGCCTGTTTGTACATTTTATTACGGATGCTGAGACGCATTTTAAGATCATCTGAGAGCCACCGTGCTGGTGGCCTTCGTACCGCAATCACGCGCGCAGGAGCCAGAGCATCCAGTGCCTCGGTCATGGCATCAGACAACGCAGCACAAAGACCATCAACACAGTGACCTCCATCCGCGTCAGTGATGGCTCGAATACGCTCAAGGTACCTAGGATAATTCATAATGGACCTGAGGCAATCACAGAACTCGTCGGCATTGATATCTTTAAAATTACGCCTTATGATAGAGCGCTTAGTATCCAAAACTGTGCCAAGTGAGAGCCTCATTTCCATTAGATCGTGACCAGCGATAAACGGACTATCAGACTTGGTCAGTCGCAGAATCTTGTCGCTGTCATCCACAGCCAAAACGTCAAGCCATGAGTCAGTAGTGGCCGTGTGGTACGTAGCCCCGGTATTCACAATATTCATTGAGACGCTGGACATAAGGTCACGCAAGTGGTTGGCCTCAAAATTGGTCGACAAGAGGTTGCAATTCAAGTCACCACCGACGATGATGTTCTTGTACATATGTGAGGCACTCGCAAGTGTTTCAACAAACTCATGTAGGAGAAGACCCTTGGGTCTTCTATAGACCGACGCAAACAATACCGACTCATTATTTGGTAGACGAATCTCAATAATCAGATACTTAGGAGAGTTAAAATCAATATTTGGAGAAACAGCTATAATTTTAGCCTTCAGTGAGTCGTGGACGAAGCAGGCGACGCCTCCACCTCGTCTACCCTCACGATCATGACGAATGAGGAAATAGCCATCCAAGGCCACAAGTGCATCGGAGACATCAGAGTGCAGCCATGTTTCAGATATCGAAATTACGTGAAAAAGGTTAGACGCAAACTGCACTCTGATTAAATCGATGTGTCCTCGTAATGAATTGGCGTTAAATTGGGCTACACAAAACTGAGACGAGTTTATCAGTAATTTTCCGTGATTGGTGGAAGGCAATTTGCTGTTATTGTGGTCAAGTCAAACTAATTTCGCAAGATCCGATTCCGAATCAATGTTAATGACTGGCTTGCCTTCCGAGAGTCTAACACAAATTCGTCCGCTCCTCATCCAGACAAATTTATATAACTTGTCCTTGGCCGTACGCCTGGTCAGCTGCAGCAAATCATATGTGGCCTTGGATAGCATTTCATTTACGTGTATATTACAGAGAGTTTTCGAATTGTTGCCATGTCAGGTACCTCGTAT
>NW_027250356.1:0-25233 GCF_030848795.1 Temnothorax nylanderi | reverse complement strand
GATCGAAAATGAAAAGGAAACGCGAAGATTGCGCGCGCAAGCACAACGCGCAAGTAATCCAGGCGGCCACGACAAACCGTCATATGGTCGTAGGGACAACCGAAGGTAGCCGAGCGAGGAAAAACAACGACCAATCGCGGAAACGCTAATGACCGACGGAACGATGCCCGCTGTGACAATTCAGCCAGACGCGACACGGCGAGCCAAGGGCAATCGTCGTATAAAAAATCGACAGGCTGGCGGAAAACGGACTCGCCGGAGGCAACGCGAAGGGGCGCGGTCGACATCGTCGAGCTACCGAACAGTGGCGATGACGACGCCAAACCAAAAGTAACAAGATACACGCGTGAGCGCGAGGCAGATGCCAGACGTGCGCGCGGGACGGAGAAATCGACGACTTATCCGAGAAATTCGGGTAGGAAGCTGGCAGCGATAACGGCTGTCAGTCACGAGGATAACCCCGTGAAACGCGAAGACGACGAAAGAAGTGAAGATGTCGGTTCAAGCGAGGACGAACAGTATAGCGCGGACGAGAAGACGTGTTACGCAATAACACGCAGCGAACGAAACACGCACGAAACACACAGCGACAAGGAATCACCGAACGACGAAACTAACGACCACCCGGTGAACATAATCCGAACGCGCGAAATTGTCCGGGAGCTTGACGAGGACATGGCAAAAGAGCAGAAAAGGAAAGTCGATCAAGCGGACGTGCCGATGATAGAAATGAAATTTGGTAGTAGCCAAACGAAAGCTCTCATCGACACAGGAGCACAGGTCACGGCAATGACACGAGCATTCTACGAGCAATTGCGCGAGACGGACCATAAAATGGAGTTACTGCCGATAAAGAAGTTCATCCTGAGAGGCGCGTTTTCCGAAAAGGGATCCACAATTTCCACCAAAGTGCGACTCGAATTCCAAATAAGGACGAAAGGTATGCGCACGAGTTTTTTATCGTGGAAAATTTAGCGTACGAGGTCGTATTGGGGATCGATTTCCTCGTAAAATACCGCATGAAATTAGCATGCGACGACGAAATCGATGTACGGTTTCGAAAATCGATCAATCCGGTCGTACGAGTGAACGCGATGAAACGCGAAGACGCCATGACGCAATTACAAGAAGTTTTGGATAACCACGCCGAGTTATTTAACGGTGAGATTGGCCGAGTCAAACACTACGAGCATAAGATCGAAATGAACGTGACTCGACATATAAAAGGAAAACATATCCCATACCGGAGATTCACATGAATCGCGTAAGAAAATACATCAGAGATCTCGAGCACAAGGGAATCGTACGGAAACAAGCGACCCAATACGTAAATCCACTGGTAGTGGTAATCAAGAAGAACGGTGACATTCGTTTGTGCCTAGATGCGCGCGAAATAAATAAACAAATGGCCAACGACCATGCTCAACCGCCGACAATAGAGGAGATATTTAGACGTATAGGCAAGAAGAAGTGGTTTTCGACCTTGGACGTAAGCCACGCTTTCTGGCAAATCCCACTAACGACAGACTCTATGAAATACGCTGGATTCCTGTTTGACGGCCAAACATACGTATTCCAACGTATGCCATTTGGTCTGAAGACCTCAGGAGCGTCATTTACCAGAGCCATGCACGAAACATTGGGGGACCAAGAATTCTTGTTGGTATACCTCGATGACGTACTGATAGCATCTGACTCGTTGGAGGAGCATTTAATCCATCTTGAGTGGGTGTTAAGAAAATTAGAAGAAGCTGGATTTCGTTTGAACCGCGACAAGTGCGAGTTCCTACGCCAGGAAATTAAATTCCTAGGACATACGTTCAACGAGATTAAGGCCGAAATAAACGAAGAAACAAGGATAGCGATCGAAAACTTCGAAAGGCCACGAAACAAGAAGAACGTACAATCGTTCCTTGGATTGGTCAATTGGGACCGCCGGTTCATCAAGAATTTAGCCCGACTGACCAAACCATTAGAAGAGTTGCTGAAAAAAGGGCAAAAGTTTGAATGGACACCGGAGCGACAAAACACATTTAAGGAAATTAAACAAGCGTTTCGCGAAGCGCCGGAGCTGTATTTATTCAGACCAGACGCGCGATACGGCATATACGTAGACGCGGCGCGAACGGGTCTAGGTGCGAGGCTGTACCAATACAGCGGTGACGCGGACGCGGAAGCGCGACAAACCATAGGCTACGCGAGCAGAAGTCTGAAGGGCGCGGAAATTAACTATACCGTGACCGAGTTGGAATGCCTAGCGCTCGTATGGGCGTTGCGCAAGTGGCACACGTTGTTGCTCGGCAGACACGTACGCGTGCATACCGATCACCAAGCTTTAAAATTCCTTAGCACATGCGTACAGAATAACGGTAGAATCGCACGATGGTTTGCGTTCCTACAGGAATTTGACCTCGAGGTAGTCCATTTGCCCGGGCGAGAAAATGAAATCGCCGACGCACTTTCGCGGAAGGCCGTAAACGCCGATCCGACGAGCGAAATCGTCAAACGGATAGCCATGATACGCGACGTAGACCAGGGAAAAAATACCCATGCATGGATAGAGGTAATCCAAAAGGCGCAGGGCGACGAAGTGACGTTGCAGGAAGCTAGGCAAAACCATCCGGAAATGGTGTACGAACGCGACGGTTTGATAAGAATCAAACGAGATGACGGCGAAAAAATCGCATTGCCACGTGCAATAACGTGGAAAATAACGCGCGAAATACATCAGCTTTTAATACATTTCGGTACGGACAAAACATTTGACTTCCTGAAACGCTATTTCGACGGGGCGAACTTTGCGCGTGTCACGCGAGACGTGGTAGCTTCGTGCGAAACATGTCAGGCTACGAAATACTACACACGTCCCATGGTAGGAACCCAGTACTATGAATTACCTGAGGCACCGGGCGAAACTCTGTCTCTCGACATATTCGGACCATTGCCCGCGACCTATCACGGCTATAAATACATTTTGGTAGTTATGGATCAATTTTCCAAATACACAAAATTGGCCCCAATGAAGGACCAACGCCTCGAAACTATAATACAAAGTTTGGAAAATCGATTCTTCGCGGATGTAGGAATACCGCAAACCATTTTAACGGATAACGGAACGCAATTCCGAACTGAAAAATGGCGAGAATTTGCCGCCGAAAAGGGGTTTCAAGTTAGGCGAACGACAATATATAATCCACAATCCAACCCCGTAGAACGCGTTATGCGCGAGTTAGGTAGGATAATTAGGACATATTCGAGTCAACGACAACATGCCTGGTACAAAATACTTGACCGTGCGGAGGAAGTAATTAACCATACGAGACACGCGTCGCACGGATTTACCCCTATAGAATTAAATGCCGGTGAGAACGGGCACCTTAGCGCAATTCACCCCGTGCTGATTCCCCGAGAAGATCCGGAGGAACGACAACCGTGGGCCGAAAAGGTCGAACGAGCGAAACAACGATTGGCCGAGGCGGCACGGAAGCGGAAGGTCCAAGCAGACAAACACGGGACGGCAACATATTACGTTGGTCAGCGGATTTGGGTGAGGCTTCACCGAAGGTCCGACGCAGGACAACGATTGGCCAGAAAAATTCATCTGGTATACGAGGGGCCATACAGAGTCCAACGGGTCGTTCATCCAAATGCATATTTGGTGGAGGACCTAGATGGACAGACCATTGGAGTATTTAACGCCCGACAACTTAAACCACACCGAGCGGCGGAACTACAGGACCCCGAGGAAGGCGTTCAGGGCGACGACGAACGGCGCGACGGACCTGAACGAGACGGAAATGACGGGGAGTCCGAGGACGACACCAATACCGAGTATGACGATGACGAAAACGACCAGCGCGTGGAACCTGCAGATGGGTACGTCACGGAAGAGGATCGCGAAGATACCCGAGCGGATCCCGAAGAAAGGCGAACGAGAAGCATCGAAGACGAGGACGGATGGGATAGCTCCGACGAGGAGAGTGACGAATCCGATGAGAATGACAGTCGACGATCGGAGCGCGATGATGACGAGACGTTTATGCCGTCGGATACCGAGAATGACGCGGAAAACGAAAGTACCCGCGAAACCGAGGCAACGCGATCACAAGAACGCGCCGCGAACGAAACCATGGAAATCCCTTCGTCCAGTGACCGAATCACGGAACCGCGATCCAGGGACGAAGAGTACTCCACCGAGGAAAGCGGCGACGACTCGGATGGTCACGACGACACCGAACCAATGCAATCAGCGATACGGGCGAAAGCAGTATCGAGAGTAGGGAGAGCCACGACCCCGAATGGGCGTGACCATGTGCGAGCGAACCAGTCAGAGGACGAAAGGGACGTGCCATCCGAAGCGGATGGCGACTCGATCGAGGAGATAGCCCGACGAATCGAGCAAGCGAGGGTGCGGGAACGAGCAGGAAACGAAACGATAGAAATTTTGTCGGCCAGTCACTCGAATGCAGAACCACGAGTCACACCGGAGGAGGTAACACAAACGCCAAATCCGGAGGACCGAGAGCCCGAGGAACCTTGGAGAGTGGTGGCAGAACGACTGCTACCCCCGCCAGCGGACATTGACGAGGACAACGGACGTCGGAAGGGATTGGAAGCGAGCCAGGCGAACCTTGGAGCGCAGTGGCAGCGCGGCTGCTCCACCACCACAGTGACAGCGAAAAGCGACGAATACAAACGTGACGGGTGGAACACCCAATGAGGACACCAGCAATCGAGATTCAAGATTCGGACGAGCCAAGTGTCATAACACTGAACATGATGTGGGTCGATCCGGAGGGACAGCGACGCTTCAACGGTCAATTACGAAGATTTTTACCAGAGCATCACGGCGCATAGTAGCCTGAAAGAGGGTGGTAAATCCTCATTAAAACAACCAGGAGAAACGGCGTACTTACCCCGGTTAGTGAAATGGTCCATCGACGATGAAAATGGCGAAGAGGAATCCCACGACGAACAATGCCAAACAACGGAATGGTGCGGCAAGAGGAAGAGGGCCAGATCGACAACGGGGACATCCAGAACGAGGCGCAGCGACGAACCCACGACGACCTGCAACAGAAAAAAGACAATGAATCACTAAAGTGTCCATTGAATATGAGGTGGCTACCGTACGCGCAAGTACCACCAAGACAAACAAAAGGTGCGCGAACGAGATTTCCAGAACGACGGGGAGTATGGACGTGAGTGCGCGAAAAGTAAAAAAGTTTACGCACATTCCGTAAACATAAAACGTCGAAAGGGCAGGCAAAAACGCGTGCGGCTAGGAAAGTAAGAGATCACCGCGGCAAATTTGCTAAAAATAAGACCAGACATGACACCCGGTTTACGCTAATAAAGAGCGCGAAACGCACGGACACACGGTAGACGCAAAGGAATGCGGTAGGGCCCGTAAACAGCCCATCGAACAAAGGCCCGCAATAACACGCGCACACCACGCGGAAAATAGTGGAGCAAGGTGGGATCGAAGGCGAAGACGCGGCGAGCCACGATCAAATTCAGACAGTCATTTCGGAGCACGACGAAAGTTACGCACACGTCGTACGCGAAACCGAGTGATCGAATAGTGATGGAGCCGCGAAATGTGACATTTGGTGAACGCAGGAGGCCGTATTACAGCCTGGCTGGAACCAGCGCATCGCGGAAGCCGAAAGACCGCCGTAAAATCGAGCGGGTCTTACAGACGGCGGAGGTACGAGCAGGCACGGTAGCAGAAAACGCCACCCACACCGGAGGAGGTCACCAGGGCCCAGCTCATGGTCAATAAATGATGCATCTTGAAAAGATGAGGGGGCATCACGTGGGGAATGCCAGCACCATTGAGAACGCGACCCGAGCACGGGAACGATTATTGCCCAGGCCACAGTAGCGGTATCATTTAGATACACCGACCCAGACGACAACACACCCTTTAAGATCATGGTGACGCTCAAGGGCGCAACCTAGACGTCCATACGGTGGTAATCGCCGCTAATGAAAGGGGCGGTGACGACGTTGCCGATAAAGACAACGAGCAAGACCACAACCGCGAAGATAAGGACAAGGAACAGGCGGACGAACCCGAAGGGGACGACAAGCAAGAGTGAGAGCGGTGATAGCACGGCTCAGCAGGACGACGAAAGCGGACGCGGCGAAGACAGCCACGACGAAAACGACGGCCAAACACAAGGAAAACCGGACCTAAGCGAGCCAAACCACACCGATCCGGAAGACGCAAAGACGAAAGCGACGCATCAAAAGCGAAGGAGCGCGTAAGGAACTCGGCGTCGCAGAACTACCAAGCAAAATAACGCGGGGAAAGCAGCAGCCGAGGACGCCGGAAACAAGCTACCGGACACGCCAAACCCAGTTAAGAGCACGTCGGCGAATCGAGTCCGACAGCGATGACGACAACACGGAGGTGGCATGGACAACCACGCGGCACGAAGTAAGCTTGTCTACATCGACGAAGAGAACCCCAGGAAGAGAGGCAGCACAAAACGCGTACAGTCGCATTAGCGCAGTGTTTTCCATAGAGCACCAGGAAGGCCTGGCGGTGAGGCGCGACCGACGGCATTACCGTGAGGGCGAGTCGCCAATCGGCATCACAAGTGATAGGAAGCGGCGAGTCGACGCAGAAGCGCGAACTCCGCTGACGGGGAGAATGAAGCCGCCAGCCGACTCGCGACTCACGAGCCCAGCCGCGAAGAAGAAGAAGCCGGAAATCCGGGATGTAAGGGTACTGGACGACCCTATTGCGATAAAGGGGAGGAAAGAAGAGATATACCGGTTGACGAAACGACCGGAGTAAGGTCTCAGCGGAGGCCCAAATGTACATATGTTTACTAGGATAGAAATGCGTTAGGATTAAGGGTTCCATAAGTTTGTCCCATCCGGAATATTATTGCGCCGGGAAACTAGTTTTCTACAATACCGATACAGGTGAAGTTCAGTTAACGTTTTGTGACTTTAAGTTTTGGTTCTGGTTTGTTTTGTTTTTTATGGATGAAAATTGAATCATTTATTTTGCTAACCAGATAAATAAAGTCGAATATTATTAAATTACAAAGTTTAGTTACCAAGTGGGCAAATAACGGTCCGCAGTTAAAGGTTAAATGACCGATGCGAGAATGGCACATAGCTTGGCTTACCACTCATGGTAGATAGAGTATGGCGTTACCGGATTATGGTAACCGCGACGAGCGTAGATCCCGAAACAGAATTGGCGCCGAAAGAGTAAATTACCACCGAGACGGTAAGCACCGACCGCGATATACGCAAGCAAAAACCGGAGCAATCGTCGCGACGCGTAGCGTAGCGAAATAGGAGCCACGGTAAGGATGGCTATGGTTCCGGGAGCCACGAGGGCCGGAAGCTAAAACCAACATGACCATCACGTCCCTCTCTCTCTAAAACGTGGGAATCAATCGCGATAAAACGAGATTTACGGATAGTTATTGATAGACAATGGCCATCGGGCATGGCTATAGAATCAGCCAAACCACGGGACCCGGAGCCGGGAAACCCATGGGATACGACGTAAGGAGAGGTCAATCGAGGGACCTGATGGACAAAACCCCGCTCCGATGGGTGGAGGCGCCAAACGAACAACCAAACACGAAGGGGTATAGCGGCCAACCGATATGGCAAGCGAGTGTAGCGAGCGCACCGGCAAGCGCGTGGACGCGAGTCTCCACATTAGACTTAAGGTAAAAACGCAGTATAAAACCAAGGGTCAGGCGGAGGAAGGTGCATGACTGACCACGCGTAGCTAATAAAAATATCGGCGCTAGAAGGGTGAAATCGTGATCCACGGATGGAAAATTCGGGAATATTCAATCGAAGGAAATAGAATATCGCGTAGCAACCGTCGAAGGTACGAGAAGGAATGTGGTACGTCAATTATATACACATCGACGAATGATTTACGACTTTATTTACGAGAACATACGTCGGCTGGAAGATATTGTAAACCACGGAATGCGGAAGCGTTCGACGCCTGCGTGCGCGAAGACCATTGGTCGCTAGGGGCGTTCCCTGGATAAAGCGGGAGCACCGCGGCGATCCTATATAAGGATGGATGATCCATCGATGGGGGAATTCGTTATCCGAACGCAAGGGGAACTCATCCTCGTAACGTAAAGGGGAACTCGACGGTAGATTGTATTCGGAGGCGAATATCCCGCGGTAGTCGCGTTAATACTAGTCATAGCTTTACATAAGCGAGCAGCTTGTAAACCTGAAACAAAAGGAAAATATATTACATTTTACCAGATTAATTGATCTACAAGTTAATTAATATACAATCGTGTGCGGTATCCTTACCTTCCTAATATACTACCTGATCCCGATAACCATTCGTGGAAGAGCCTACGTCCGTCCGGGGAGACACAACGTTGAGGCAGCAGAGGTCCGGAAGGGTCCAAGAAGCAAAGTCCAGCGACGGTGGATGAAGATCCGGCGGCATCCTGGTAAATCTGAAACGAAAAGCGAGGGGAATCAGCTAAGGGGAGGAAATCGGGTGAATCCGTAGCGCGAGCGTAGAATTCTTTCTCAGTTTCTATAGATAAAATTGAGTGGCGACCGTGTCGGTGACACTGGAATCATCGATAATCATTAGCATCACACCTCCGTACGGTTACAATATACAATTTATTACGGATTTTGTTAAAATAACGGAGGGATTAACATTTATAATCCTCATACGGACGCATTTGTGCTCGCGAGACTGATGTGCCTCGTGGCACTTAAGATCATGAAAATATTCGTAATCCGAACAGTATCGCTTCAAATCGGATACTTCAGTGCTTCCTTATACATCTTGTACCGATTGGACCTTACTAAATGAAGGAAGGAAGTAGTATTCGTATAGTATATTCGTTGTCTGACACGTATGGGAGATGATGACTGGACGACCGTATAAAGTATGATGATGAGATTAATATGAAGGAGGGACGTTTTATCCATGCACGGAGGGGCCTCTGATCCATGTAGCCACTTTATTTTTTTTTTATTTTTATTGCTTTCTGGTGAGTTACATGTGTCTTTGAGGGCAAGTGTGTTCGTGTTTCGTCTCGTCTGGATCGAGCCTATCGGTCTGTCAGAAATGGCTTGGAGATCATCTTCCGGGTCAACTCGTGTATAATTTTCGACTCAGAAATGGCCGTTTTTCGGAGCGATTTAGATAATGGCGGTCTTTCTGGGATTGCGCCTCGTGTTCGATAGTGGCGGTATTGTCGATAGCATGGCTGCCCGGCCTGTGTCTCGTGTTAATTCGCGTAATGGCGGATCTCGCCGTGCTGACGTACAGTGACTTATTCGGATACGCGCTACCTGGGTTTTCGAGAGGATTTTCTTATGAATCGTCACTTTTCCGTTCTACTATTCCGTGTTTTTCGTGAATATCAACGAGCAAACTGCTCTGCTGCGAGTGCGTGAAGACCGGCACCGCCGGTCCGATGTCCTGGCCCGTGTCAGTTGCTCTGTGAACTTTACGTGCAATTTAATTTAATTTCGCGAACCCGGGTCTTCGCGTGCGCGAGCTTGGGGCCTTCTAACCTAAATCTGGATCCTATTGAGTGCTCTGACGGGATAACTGATAGTACTTATTTGTTTAATGTTTAATCACACACATTCTTGAAATTGTGGTCCGCGTTTCACTACTTGTAATATTAGTCAAGTCTATTGGACATATTTTAAGATGAAACATACTATCTTAGTTTCTCTAACCAAGTAGCTAATATTAAACATGCTATTACTTAGTTTATGCGGCCACATGTGTGTATTTTTATCCAAATTTTCGCTCTTACGTGTGATTTACTTACCTATTATGTGATGATTGTACCTACATTCAAATCTAGTACTGTATACTTTCATGTGTAAGTTAATTGTTCTATGTTGCCCCTTGTGTAACGATTATGTTTGTTCCAGATTATGTTACATATGATATACATGTTGCAATCTACAGGCAAATAAACTACGTTTCTACATAAGATATAATCAAGCAATGCTTTACTATCCTTAACCTTAACAGGTTCCTGATTGCTGGCACGAGATTGAAGTTTTTTGTTGGGTGGCTAGTGCACGGTTACTCTTGCTCTTGTACATACCTATGAATTCTTTTATTCTTTATTCTATAATATTAAACTAAGGTATTCATTCATACATATATTCTGAATTTTGACATATCTTTTCCTGAGGGATACATCTCTCATTCTGATATGTCAGGCATATTATATTTCATAACTTAGAGTATAAGAATGTAGGACGATAATATTGATATCAATATTAATTGCAGTAACTATTACGTGTGCACGACTAGACTAAATTAAGTTTTCTTGTTTTTTTTTTTTTTTTTTTTTTTTTTTTTTTTATATTACGTTTCTGCACTGCATACTCTGGTTCCTCTGGAGTCTGTACACTTTTGTGTACCTGTGAGTGCTATCTCCTGAATAGAGCTGTATCTGATGCGCTTGATTTTTGTAGTGCTACGTCAATACTGTGGTCATACGCGTATACGTGTGCACGACTAGACTAAATTAAGTTTTGACAATATCATCTGGTTAAACAAGTTGTATAATTATTCTTGGAGACACGTTATTGGCCCAACTCAGTCTCATGCTATCTTGGGAAGTCTATTCATATGCTTGCAACATGTTGTTGTTGTTATTGTTCTTATTGCCTTTGTTTTATTTATGCGCTGCATTTGCAAGGAGATCAACATTATTTAAGTTATGAGCTCAGCGTGTGTTGCATACTCTGAGCGATCGACAAATGAACATTGTCTTAATCTACCTTTGGCACCTAACCTCAACGTGTCACAATACGCGCGCTGAGACCCGACATATTTTCTGTGTGTGTCAGGATACTGGATGGGGCAGGAAGAGATGAAGAAATAAACTTTTTTCTTTTTTTTTTTTTTTTTTTTTTTTTCATTATACTCCTGACTTGTTGATTTTGTTTATTCACCACCTGCATACACATAGATCTTCTTGCATACATGCTATATATATATGTTTATACGCCCTTCTGTCCATCACATATTATTGATTATACATCCGGATCTATATATTTATTTATTGTTGGTCACTGACATCAACGCGATCGAAGTATTACAACGGTGCACTGTCTTAACAGTTACAGCTTGTATATTGCGGATTGTTGTTATTTTGACGCGCGCGAGCGTTTTAAACAATGGTTATAAGACCATAGATGCGGAATTCGATTTATTCGGATCTAGTGACTTACTTAGGGTCGACTTGCATGTGGCGTGTACTTTGGACGGACCGCGCGGATGCAGATTTTCTTTTTGCAAGTAATAATCTTAAGCCCGGTGTCCGCGATGCTAGGGCTGTGTCCGGGTTTCGGTTTGGGCCGGTGAAACTGCTACTTTTCTGTAAGAGCTGCAAGTTGATTGGCTTGGGCCGGGGCTTGGGCGCGGTTCTGGCGTCGTGGACACCGGGCTTTACGCGGGTCTAGTGGCTCTAGGGCCAGTCCACATGCGATAAACCTCCGTGTGCTGGTTCATACGTGCGGCGCACTTATTGCATTATATCCTGTTATATGAGTGGTAGCGAGTGCTTTTAGTATAAACTGCGACTCCATAGACCTTTTGCGGATCGCGTTGATGCGGTCTTCGTTCGAAATTTGATGTGTAAATTAGTTTATACGCGGGGCACATTTGCTCATGCAAGTGATTAATATTTAATTGTAATTATTCTGATTCCCGCGCGGGCTGACCCATGTCACTTTCGACAGTGGTTCTTCCTTACTTGTCGAGTAATGTAATGCTTGCTTATGATCGGTGCCTACGAGCGTCTTTGAGCGTGTTTTGAGCGTGAATCCGAGTCTGCTGACGGAGGATTTTATTTCTATGTAAAATCGGGACTAAAGCCAATCCACATGCAATATGTTTTTGCGTCTTACTTGTTTCCTGTCAAATGCATAAATGAAGCTGACTTATCCATGACAGCTCGAAATTGGCGCCTGTCTGCATAATTATGTATGAGCTTGCAGACTGGAAGATATGATCTGTTTCGACATGAGGATTTTCTTGGGTACAAATGTTGACTTGTGCGCGTGGTGTTGTTTTGTGGGTATGTTCGATCAACACCCGTTGGTGATTGCTTAATTTATGAGCGCTAATGCTTCATACACAGAATAGATTTATGGGTGCGATTGTTTATTGCCTACTGGCGGCATCCTGTGCGACAATCATCATGTTTTGGACCGCGACGTTTGTAATACCTCTGTTATTATTGTGATACTTCTGTGATTATTATGCCATTTTGGTGCTGCGGAAAACAGGCAATACCGCAAAAGATGGGTAGAAGACTACTAAATAAGAGATATATAAATCGACCTGACACTCTAATCTCGTCGATTTTAAAATAAAATAAAAATGAAACAATTACCTTACCCCACACCAGGTGGCCGTTATAAACTTGCAGACTTGATTTGTAGTCTGCCTTTGCGAACCATCATGTTGTACTATCCAACTAACTATACTTATTGCTATGGACGGTTTGCGCCTTTATAACATACTTGCGCAACACTTTTATGTACGGTTGACTCTAGGGAGTCCATATCACTCTGCGTACTGCCTTTGCGCGGAGGGTTTTTTCTTCGCCGACTCAACACCCTGCTGGCTTACACCGCATCCTGGGCATGGTGCGCTGTGCAAGGCGTGCCCTTGGGGAAGGAAACCCCTCAAACCAACCCTACTTATGCAAACTATGGCTTCACACACGGAAAAGAATGTAACCTCGTCGGCTTCGGATACCGACGGCCGGCGTACCGTCCCTATTGTCCCTGAGGGCGGTATGTCGTTATCCGGCGAAGGGCTGTCATCGACGTTGACTCCGGGCGTCGACGGCAATAATGCGACCGGTGATGATACTGGACAGGATATTTTATCGAGAGCACTTTCCGACTCCCCAGAGGAGGAATCGTCGGACACAACTTACGATAATGCCTCAGCGTCGAATATGGAGGTTAATTCGGATACGAATGAAGAAGAGGAACCCGACATTGCGGCCGGAAGTAGTGGCAAGAGGAAGGCAGAAATCTCACCACATTTTGGGGATACACCACTGAGTAAGTTTGCCGTTAAAAGATCCAGAATCAAAATAAGGGTAAGCACCCCTGTGACTGTTCTGGATAAAGAAACCCATATGTACGCTTTCCCGGAGGACAAGTTAAGTAAATTTGATACGGAGGTACTTTCCGAGCATATATCGAACTGGCTCGCGAAAATAGACACGATCCGGTCTAAAAGTTCGCGAATGAAAAAAACATCGAGCGAAGACCTTAAAAACGGTCTGATAAATCTTTCTTGTGCGACTGGTATACTTTGTGACAGGCTTAAGAACGCTGGAGATGTCACCTCGTTAAAAGTACAAAATGATGAGCTTAATGCTCAAATAAAGGCGCTCAAGCGTGGCGAAATTGAGTATAAGAAAGAACAGCGACGAATCAGAGATGAGAATGATATGTTTAAAAAAGAGATTGAGGCTCTTCGTAAACGAGTAGTCAAGCTCGAATCTCGTAAGATTACGCCCCCGCCTTCGGATGATGACCGTATACACGAATCTTTGAGAACCCCCGTCTTCGGGAGGACAAACCAGCGGGCTGATGGGAATCTCCGTGAACACATCCTGGACAACGATACTCAGGGGAACAAGAACAATATGCGGACAACTGATGAGGATACGCAAACGGACGCAAGCTCACGGTCACAAAAAAGGCCAAAGAAGACTGCCGAACAACCCTACTCGGGCAAGATTACTCGAACAGGCTCTCTTGGATATAGCTTTAGATCAAATAGAGACAATAGTACGAAACCTGATACTTCTTCGAAAGCCAGAGATCCCACTGAGACTGCCCGTGAAATTAATACACGTCCGAGAATATCTACCTCGGAATATCCGGAGGACTCTGAGGAGAATCCTTATCCAAATTCTAATGCTAAGGAACTTGCGTGGATAAGTACGGAAATGTCCAAACTTGCAAATCGCAGGCGCGAATTGAAAGCGGCGAAACCGGGTCAAACTCGTGCGTTCCTGGCGGCGACTCATGCCAGGAATCAGGCTGGAGCCGAAAAACAAAAAACAAAAAAAAGAGGATCGTCTGTTGCATATAAGGGGCCTGAGGAACTTGGACCTTCGAGAGACCCTCCTCCTCCTTCCCAGATGAG
The DNA here is from genome assembly GCF_030848795.1 of Temnothorax nylanderi. NCBI lineage: Eukaryota > Metazoa > Arthropoda > Insecta > Hymenoptera > Formicidae > Temnothorax > Temnothorax nylanderi. The sequence goes on along the minus strand of NW_027250356.1, from coordinate 11,042 downwards.
TGGACCGAAGAATACCTATAGGGGACAGAGTCGACGTAGGCCGCCCAAAACTGCGGCAGTCACCATCACAAGCCTCGACGACAAAGTCACGTACGCTGATATACTTAAAACGGCTCGTAAAGAAATAAAACTCGATACTCTTGGTATCGAGAGTTCGCGAATAAGGAAAGGAATAAATGGTGGTCTCGTTATCGAGATCCCTGGCAGTGATGGTGCGTCTAAGGCAGACGTACTGGCCGGTAAATTAAAGGAGGTGCTGGGTTCTTCTACACGAATCAACAGACCAAAGGCAATGGGGGAATTGAGAGTATGGAATCTCGACGACTCCATCTCCCCCGCAGAGGTTATCGAAGCCATCGTCGCCACGGGCGACTGCGATGCAGATGAGGTTAGGTTGGGCCAACTCCGCCAAATGGCCAGCGGCCTTTTCTCTTTGTGGGTAAAGTGCCCACTAGCGGCCGCGATCAGGGTTTCCACCACTGGTAAGATTAGAATAGGTTGGACGGTCGCACGTATAGAGCTATTGGAGACTCGTCCAACGCAATGCTTCAAGTGCTGGAGATATGGCCATGTGACTAAGACTTGCGGCTTCCCGGAGAATCGCTCCGGAAATTGTTTTAAGTGTGGGGCTAAGGACCATCAAATCGGGCAGTGTCGAGAGGATGCCTGTTGTGTGGTCTGCAAGGATGCAGGCAGATCCCACAACCACAGACTGGGCTCTTCCCCCAGCTGTTTTGTGAGAAATCCCAATATTGGAACTAGGACCATTAGGCCTAATGTCGATAATCAGATGCAGAAATGACTCAGTTTATCCAAGTCAACCTAGGGAAACGTAGGGAGGCACAGGACCTCCTTACCCAACACTCCGAGGAGCTGGGAGTCGCGGTGTGCGTGGTATCGGAGCCTGCCCGCATACCCGGCTCCCAGCAATGGTTTTACAGCCGGAATGGCTTGTCCGCGGTTTATATCAATACTCGTGTCGCTAACTATCCCGCGGTCTTGGTCGCGCAGGGTGAGAGCGCGATTCTCATCAAATACGGCAACATATTCATTGCGTCTTGCTACGTGTCGCCCAACGTCAGAGCCGGAGAGTACTCGTCTTTTTTGGACGAGCTGTCAATTATCTGCTCCGGTAGCACCGACTATAAGAGTCTAATTATAGGTGGCGACTTCAATGCGCACTCTCAACTCTGGGGATCTGTCTCTACTGACTTTAAAGGCCGACTCCTCGAGGATTGGGTCGCCCAGCTGGATTTGCGTTTGGTTAATACTGGTAACCGGTGTACTTTTGTGGGTCATCGGGGTTCTTCAATCATCGATTTGACGTGGGTTTCGCCCGATTTGGCTAGTCGCGTTGGAGACTGGACCGTGAGAGAGGACCTGGTATCCCTCTCGGACCACCTTTATATCACTTTTCGCCTTTCTGACGCTGGGCGTGGGACCCCGAGACCACGTCTTCCCTCAACCCCACGTTGGAACTTCCGGAGCGCGGACCAGACATTATTTCGGGAGTCGATGGAATGGACGTGCGCGATCACCCCGAGGGACGAGACTTTTATGGTGAATACAACTCCTGACAAATGGATACACAAGTGTATCAGGGATGCTTGCTTGGCTGCAGTGCCACGCACTCACCCACATAAACGTGGACCCCAAACATACTGGTGGAACGCGAACATCGCCGTGCTTCGTGCGGAGGCAATCAGAGCGAGGAGAGACTGGACTCGCGGGCGTCGCAGGGATACGTGCGAGGTGTCCGAACATAAACGTGCCATCTATGTCGGTGCTAATACAGCCCTTAAAAATGCTATCAGGAACTCTAAGTCCAGCGCGTGGCGGGAGCTGATCAGAACTTTGGATGATGACCCATGGGGTCTCCCATATAAAATTGTCTTGCACAAACTGCGTAGGTCTACCCCGGGCCTCACCGTTACTCTGGAGACTGAAGTTTTGAATGCCCTGTTGGATAAGCTTTTCCCCCCGGGTGATCCTCTCGCTCCGGGGGACCTCGGGGATTGCGAGGAGGACCGGTTTTCCGGTCACCGCAGAGGAGGTCAAGAGAGCCATCGTTGCCAAGCGGAACTCAGGTACGGCCCCTGGTCCTGATGGCTTTAAGGCCACCGCTCTGAAGTTGATGCCGCCATCGGCGATTGCGCGTCTCGCCCAATGTTACAATGTACTTTTGAAATGTGGCGTTTTCCCGGCCAGGTGGAAGGTGGCAGATTTGATCCTGATCCCAAAGGGTGACTTTGTACCGGGTGAGGCTCCCAAGGCACGCCCAATCTGCCTCTTGAACGAAGTGGGAAAAACTTTTGAGAGAATCATAGCGGACAGGCTGATTGACCATATGGAAGAGAACCCGAACTTTAATCTCTCGGAGAATCAGTTTGGTTTTCGGAGGGCTCGCTCCACCACCGATGCATTGTATCTGGTTAAAAGTATTGTCACTGAAGCGCGTAGAAACGGCAAGGTCGCGTTGGCGTTCTCGGTGGACATCGAGAATGCCTTCAACTCATTAAAATTACCAGGCATTAGAAGGGCCCTTAGAAATTTTCCGCGATATTTGCGGCGAATCGTCGAAAACTATCTGACAAATAGGAGAATTAGGTATCGAACGGCGGACGGGAAGCGTCACACAAGAAGAGTAAACAGGGGTGTCCCACAGGGCTCCGTATTGGGCCCACTGCTCTGGAATCTCGCGTTCGATTGTGTTCTTAGGACTTTGCTTCCGGAGAACTGTCATGTAGTTTGTTATGCGGACGATACGCTCCTGGTGGTCGTTGGTGACGACTATGTTTCTGTGTGCGACCTAGTGAAGCAATGTCTTGAACGCTTATTCATAAATATCCGAGGTCTGGGTCTACGGGTCTCCTGGTCGAAATCCGAGGTGGTGTTTTTCGGTCCATGTCCCAGGAACTCTTATATTGAAATCGAGGGACATAGAATCTACTTTGCAAAAGTTATGAAGTACCTGGGCATTTACATAGATCGTAGATGGTCTTTTGTCCACCACTTTTCGCAGGTGGCATCCAAGGTCACCAGAGTTAGCAGAGCTCTCTACGGGATACTGCCGAATTTGAGAGGTCCGATGGAGAGCAAGAGACGCCTCTACTTCACCGTCGTGACATCCGTGGTCTTGTATGCGGCTCCCATTTGGAGCGAGGAGCTTTACGTTTCAGGAAATCAGCAGCGCGTCTTGCGTAGGGCACTTCGCGTGATTGCGTCGCGCACGATCATGGCGTACCGGACGGTGTCCTATGAGGCGGCTACCCTTTTGGCTAGGATACCGCCCATACACCTATACGCGGACTATTGTTCTCGAGTCTATATGATCCTGCGAGGAATGAAGGAGCGGGGCACGTACACCCCCAACTCTTCAGCCGAGGTTCGAGGGGAGGAGTGGCTTGCTCTGAGAGGGCGTTGGGCCGCTCACATCGAGGCCGAAAACCTTCCAGGGAGGAGGACTCGGGATGCCATTGCGCCAAATTTCGACGCGTGGATGGACAGATCCGCCGGCTTTCTTTCTTTTCGGACGACGCAGTTGCTTACGGGGCACGGGTGTTTCAGCTCCTTCCTGTTTAGAATCGGGAAGAGGGAAGCGCCCGTGTGCAGATATTGCGGCCTCGCTGGCGACACGGCGGAGCACACTTTGGCGATCTGCCCTCATTGGGGGCTCGAGAGAGGCGAACTGACGGCAGCGATAGGCCAGGACCTTTCCCTGGCTGCCGTCGTCGAAGCCATTTGTGATTCTGGGCCTAATTGGACTGCCTTCTCTATGTTTGCGGAGAGGGTGCTCTTAAGGAAGGAAAACGACGAGAGGCGTAGACAGCAGGGCCTCGAGAACCGGGAGATCGTCGAGGGCATTGTCCCGGAGGAGGGTTAAGACGAGCTTAACATCGTAAACTGGATCCTGCGCCCGGTGCTTGCAGAATGATGTCTTAATTATTCCGGAGTCTGCCGCGGGTTTCCCTTGGGGGGTCGGTCGGTCGGGGCCGGCCGCTCGTTGCACGGCGGCGGTAGTTTGGGGCCTTTCTGCGGCTGTCGGCCGTGGCGGGCCGTCCTTCCCTGGGGGATCCTCGCGGGGATTGATGACTCCGTTAAAAGTACTTTCGCGATTTCCCCCCCCCCTTTTTCTACCTATCTATTTTCTTGTGTATATATGAATGCGCTTCGGTCGGGGACTCCGACCGATGTGGGTGCGATTAAGGTATACTGTTGCGTGCGTACGGCGTGGTTAAACCGTGGATCGGCGAATCGGGGGAGGGGTGGGGGGGCTTGAGGGGGGGTTTATTGCGAGACCTGGGTAAGCGTTGACCTGGTCAACTTTTTTGCGCGTGGCGATGGTATGGACTACACCTTTCCTATTATATCCTACGCGAGCGCGATATTCGTGCTCGTGTGTCTGTGTGTATATGTGGAACCCCCCTCCGGATAGGGGGAAAATCCTGTTTGTTCTGTTCGTAAACGTCCGTGATGGTCGTGTACGTATTGTCTGGGAGGGATGTCGCCTTCCCCGGGTGGGCCGCCCGCGGCCAGTGAAGAGTCTGACTCATTTGGACTGGGCGCGGGATTCTCCCGGGGATCTAGACATCCCTCTGAATTTGACCGCGTGTCTAGTGCATTGTTTTATACGTGTCTGGGCGTTTCCGGCGCACGGACTTGTCTCGTCACGTGACGTCATACCTCTGGTCTTCCGCGTGTCGTGACTGTGGTCCTTAGTGCTATGTTTAGGGGAGAGGTTTTTTAGTGGGTGCAAGCCCCACATACCCCGGGTGGCCGGCCCCCGGTTGAATGCGCGAGGCATTTTTCCTCTCCCCACGAGAAACAAAAAAAAAAAAAAAAATTCTCAATTCTCAATTCTCAATTCTCAATTCTCAATTCTCAATTCTCAATTCTCAATTCTCAATTCTCAATTCTCAATTCTCAATTCTCAATTCTCAATTCTCAATTCTCAATTCTCAATTCTCAATTCTCAATTCTCAATTCTCAATTCTCAATTCTCAATTCTCAATTCTCAATTCTCAATTCTCAATTCTCAATTCTCAATTCTCAATTCTCAATTCTCAATTCTCAATTCTCAATTCTCAATTCTCAATTCTCAATTCTCAATTCTCAATTCTCAATTCTCAATTCTCAATTCTCAATTCTCAATTCTCAATTCTCAATTCTCAATTCTCAATTCTCAATTCTCAATTCTCAATTCTCAATTCTCAATTCTCAATCTCAATTCTCAATTCTCAATTCTCAATTCTCAATTCTCAATTCTCAATTCTCAATTCTCAATTCTCAATTCTCAATTCTCAATTCTCAATCTCAATTCTCAATTCTCAATTCTCAATTCTCAATTCTCAATTCTCAATTCTCAATTCTCAATTCTCAATTCTCAATTCTCAATTCTCAATTCTCAATTCTCAATTCTCAATTCTCAATTCTCAATTCTCAATTCTCAATTCTCAATTCTCCGGGAAGAGGGAAGCGCCCGTGTGCAGATATTGCGGCCTCATTGGGGGCTCGAGAGAGGCGAACTGACGGCAGCGATAGGCCAGGACCTTTCCCTGGCTGCCGTCGTCGAAGCCATTTGTGATTCTGGGCCTAATTGGACTGCCTTCTCTATGTTTGCGGAGAGGGTGCTCTTAAGGAAGGAAAACGACGAGAGGCGTAGACAGCAGGGCCTCGAGAACCGGGAGATCGTCGAGGGCATTGTCCCGGAGGAGGGTTAAGACGAGCTTAACATCGTAAACTGGATCCTGCGCCCGGTGCTTGCAGAATGATGTCTTAATTATTCCGGAGTCTGCCGCGGGTTTCCCTTGGGGGGTCGGTCGGTCGGGGCCGGCCGCTCGTTGCACGGCGGCGGTAGTTTGGGGCCTTTCTGCGGCTGTCGGCCGTGGCGGGCCGTCCTTCCCTGGGGGATCCTCGCGGGGATTGATGACTCCGTTAAAAGTACTTTCGCGATTTCCCCCCCCCTTTTTCTACCTATCTATTTTCTTGTGTATATATGTATGCGCTTCGGTCGGGGACTCCGACCGATGTGGGTGCGATTAAGGTATACTGTTGCGTGCGTACGGCGTGGTTAAACCGTGGATCGGCGAATCGGGGGAGGGGTGGGGGGGCTTGAGGGGGGGTTTATTGCGAGACCTGGGTAAGCGTTGACCTGGTCAACTTTTTTGCGCGTGGCGATGGTATGGACTACACCTTTCCTATTATATCCTACGCGAGCGCGATATTCGTGCTCGTGTGTCTGTGTGTATATGTGGAACCCCCCTCCGGATAGGGGGAAAATCCTGTTTGTTCTGTTCGTAAACGTCCGTGATGGTCGTGTACGTATTGTCTGGGAGGGATGTCGCCTTCCCCGGGTGGGCCGCCCGCGGCCAGTGAAGAGTCTGACTCATTTGGACTGGGCGCGGGATTCTCCCGGGGATCTAGACATCCCTCTGAATTTGACCGCGTGTCTAGTGCATTGTTTTATACGTGTCTGGGCGTTTCCGGCGCACGGACTTGTCTCGTCACGTGACGTCATACCTCTGGTCTTCCGCGTGTCGTGACTGTGGTCCTTAGTGCTATGTTTAGGGGAGAGGTTTTTTAGTGGGTGCAAGCCCCACATACCCCGGGTGGCCGGCCCCCGGTTGAATGCGCGAGGCATTTTTCCTCTCCCCACGAGAAACAAAAAAAAAAAAAAAAAAAAAAAATTCTCAATTCTCAATTCTCAATTCTCAATTCTCAATTCTCAATTCTCAATTCTCAATTCTCAATTCTCAATTCTCAATTCTCAATTCTCAATTCTCAATTCTCAATTCTCAATTCTCAATTCTCAATTCTCAATTCTCAATTCCTCAATTCTCAATTCTCAATTCTCAATTCTCAATTCTCAATTCTCAATTCTCAATTCTCAATTCTCAATTCTCAATTCTCAATTCTCAATTCTCAATTCTCAATTCTCAATTCTCAATTCTCAATTCTCAATTCTCAATTCTCAATTCTCAATTCTCAATTCTCAATTCTCAATTCCCAATTCCCAATTCCCAATTCCCAATTCCCAATTCTCAATTCCCAATTGTCAATTCTCAATTCTAATTATAAATATTCATTATTTAATTTAGAAATATCAGTATCCGTTATTCAAACCCGATTTTCTATTCCCTCTATCCTTTATATAAAGAAATCTATTTACGACAAATAGATATCACCTCTTCTTTCTAGTAATAATTAAATCATGACGAATTATTATTTTACCATGAATCTTATAAATCTAAAGAATTTTAAATAATTTAAAAACAAAACAAAGAGCTTGAGTTGCCAGTGAATAATTAAGAATTCATAGAGAATCTCTATTAATTAAATAATTTAATCTGTACAGTATCATGATTCCCTAAATTAAACTAAGTAATTCTAAAACCTTTATTCTCAATTCTCAATTCTCAATTCTCAATTCTCAATTCTCAATTCTCAATTCTCAATTCTCAATTCTCAATTCTCAATTCTCAATTCTCAATTCTCAATTCTCAATTCTCAATTCTCAATTCTCAATTCTCAATTCCCAATTCCCAATTCCCAATTCCCAATTCCCAATTCCCAATTCTCAATTCCCAATTGTCAATTCTCAATTCTAATTATAAATATTCATTATTTAATTTAGAAATATCAGTATCCGTTATTCAAACCCGATTTTCTATTCCCTCTATCCTTTATATAAAGAAATTTATTTACGACAAATAGATATCACCTCTTCTTTCTAGTAATAATTAAATCATGACGAATTATTATTTTACCATGAATCTTATAAATCTAAAGAATTTTAAATAATTTAAAAACAAACAAAGAGCTTGAGTTGCCAGTGAATAATTAAGAATTCATAGAGAATCTCTATTAATTAAATAATTTAATCTGTACAGTATCATGATTCCCTAAATTAAACTAAGTAATTCTAAACCTTATTCTCAATTCTCAATTCTCAATTCTCAATTCTCAATTCTCAATTCTCAATTCTCAATTCTCAATTCTCAATTCTCAATTCTCAATTCTCAATTCTCAATTCTCAATTCTCAATTCTCAATTCTCAATTCTCAATTCTCAATTCTCAAATCTCAATTCTCATTCTCAATTCTCAATTCTCAATTCTCAATTCTCAATTCTCAATTCTCAATTCTCAATTCTCAATTCTCAATTCTTAATTCTCAATTCCCAATTCTCAATTCTCAATTTTCAATTCCCAATTCTCAATTCCCAATTCTCAATTCTTAATTCTAATTATAAATATTCATTATTTAATTTAGAAATATCAGTATCCGTTATTCAAACCCGATTTTCTATTCCCTCTATCCTTTATATAAAGAAATCTATTTACGACAAATAGATATCACCTTTTCTTTCTAGTAATAATTAAATCATGACGAATTATTATTTTACCATGAATCTTATGAATCTAAAAAATTTTAAATAATTTAAAAACAAAACAGAAAGCTTGAGTTGCCAGTGAATAATTAAGAATTAATAGAAAATCTCTATTAATTAAATAATTTAATCTGTACAGTATCATGATTCCCTAAATTAAACTAAGTAATTCTAAACCCTTTATTCTCAATTCTCAATTCTCAATTCTCAATTCTCAATTCTCAATTCTCAATTCTCAATTCTCAATTCTCAATTTTCAATTCTCAATTCTCAATTCTCAATTCTCAATTCTCAATTCCCAATTCCCAATTCCCAATTCCCAATTCCCAATTCTCAATTCCCAATTGTCAATTCTCAATTCTAATTATAAATATTCATTATTTAATTTAGAAATATCAGTATCCGTTATTCAAACCCGATTTTCTATTCCCTCTATCCTTTATATAAAGAAATCTATTTACGACAAATAGATATCACCTCTTCTTTCTAGTAATAATTAAATCATGACGAATTATTATTTTACCATGAATCTTATAAATCTAAAGAATTTTAAATAATTTAAAAACAAAACAAAGAGCTTGAGTTGCCAGTGAATAATTAAGAATTCATAGAGAATCTCTATTAATTAAATAATTTAATCTGTACAGTATCATGATTCCCTAAATTAAACTAAGTAATTCTAAAACCTTTATTCTCAATTCTCAATTCTCAATTCTCAATTCTCAATTCTCAATTCTCAATTCTCAATTCTCAATTCTCAATTCTCAATTCTCAATTCTCAATTCTCAATTCTCAATTCTCAATTCTCAATTCTCAATTCTCAATTCTCAATTCTCAATTCTCAATTCTCAATTCTCAATTCCCAATTCCCAATTCCCAATTCCCAATTCCCAATTCCCAATTCTCAATTCCCAATTGTCAATTCTCAATTCTAATTATAAATATTCATTATTTAATTTAGAAATATCAGTATCCGTTATTCAAACCCGATTTTCTATTCCCTCTATCCTTTATATAAGAAATCTATTTACGACAAATAGATATCACCTCTTCTTTCTAGTAATAATTAAATCATGACGAATTATTATTTTACCATGAATCTTATAAATCTAAAGAATTTTAAATAATTTAAAAACAAAACAAAGAGCTTGAGTTGCCAGTGAATAATTAAGAATTCATAGAGAATCTCTATTAATTAAATAATTTAATCTGTACAGTATCATGATTCCCTAAATTAAACTAAGTAATTCTAAAACCTTTATTCTCAATTCTCAATTCTCAATTCTCAATTCTCAATTCTCAATTCTCAATTCTCAATTCTCAATTCTCAATTCTCAATTCTCAATTCTCAATTCTCAATTCTCAATTCTCAATTCCCAATTCCCAATTCCCAATTCCCAATTCCCAATTCTCAATTCCCAATTGTCAATTCTCAATTCTAATTATAAATATTCATTATTTAATTTAGAAATATCAGTATCCGTTATTCAAACCCGATTTTCTATTCCCTCTATCTTTTATATAAAGAAATCTATTTACGACAAATAGATATCACCTCTTCTTTCTAGTAATAATTAAATCATGACGAATTATTATTTTACCATGAATCTTATAAATCTAAAGAATTTTAAATAATTTAAAAACAAAACAAGAGCTTGAGTTGCCAGTGAATAATTAAGAATTATAGAGAATCTCTATTAATTAAATAATTTAATCTGTACAGTATCATGATTCCCTAAATTAAACTAAGTAATTCTAAAACCTTTATTCTCAATTCTCAATTCTCAATTCTCAATTCTCAATTCTCAATTCTCAATTCTCAATTCTCAATTCTCAATTCTCAATTCTCAATTCTCAATTCTCAATTCTCAATTCTCAATTCTCAATTCTCAATTCTCAATTCTCAATTCTCAATTCTCAATTCTCAATTCTCAATTCTCAATTCTCAATTCTCAATTCTCAATTCTCAATTCTCAATTCTCAATTCTCAATTCTCAATTCTCAATTCTCAATTCTCAATTCTCAATTCTCAATTCTCAATTCTCAATTCTCAATTCTCAATTCTCAATTCTCAATTCTCAATTCTCAATTCTCAATTCTCAATTCTCAATTCTCAATTCTCAATTCTCAATTCTCAATTCTCAATTCTCAATTCTCAATTCTCAATTCTCAATTCTCAATTCTCAATTCTCAATTCTCAATTCTCAATTCTCAATTCTCAATTCTCAATTCTCAATTCTCAATTCTCAATTCTCAATTCTCAATTCTCAATTCTCAATTCTCAATTCTCAATTCTCAATTCTCAATTCTCAATTCTCATTCTCAATTCTCAATTCTCAATTCTCAATTCTCAATTCTCAATTCTCAATTCTCAATTCTCAATTCTCAATTCTCAATTCTCAATTCTCAATTCTCAATTCTCAATTCTCAATTCTCAATTCTCAATTCTCAATTCTCAATTCTCAATTCTCAATTCTCAATTCTCAATCTCAATTCTCAATTCTCAATTCTCAATTCTCAATTCTCAATTCTCAATTCTCAATTCTCAATTCTCATTCTCAATTCTCAATTCTCAATTCTCAATTCTCAATTCTCAATCTCAATTCTCAATTCTCAATTCTCAATTCTCAATTCCTCAATTCTCAATTCTCAAT